>NW_024400273.1:0-39620 GCF_905171765.1 Bufo bufo
AGAAAAAAAAAAAAAAAAGCGATTTTAAATGCAAGTACAAGATTACAAACACTTAACTTTCAATGATCTCTGCTGCAATCCACACTCAGCCACCTGCAATCACTCCCACAAAACCACACACAGCTCTAGAACTCCTTGTTTTTTAACTCCACTTAATAAGAAGCCACTTAGTAGAGCAAGCCTCAGAAAGAGCAGGCTCTGAAGAGTATAAGTGGCTCAATTTATAGCACCTGGTTGCCCCGGGCACTCGCCTTAATTAAGCAGAGAGAAAAAAAAAAAAAAAGCGATTTTAAATGCAAGTACAAGATTACAAACACTTAACTTTCAATGATCTCTGCTGCAATCCACACTCAGCCACCTGCAATCACTCCCACAAAACCACACACAGCTCTAGAACTCCTTGTTTTTTAACTCCACTTAATAAGAAGCCACTTAGTAGAGCAAGCCTCAGAAAGAGCAGGCTCTGAAGAGTATAAGTGGCTCAATTTATAGCACCTGGTTGCCCCGGGCACTCGCCTTAATTAAGCAGAGAGAGAAAAAAAAAAAAAAAAAGCGATTTTAAATGCAAGTACAAGATTAGAAACACTTAACTTTCAATGATCTCTGCTGCAATCCACACTCAGCCACCTGCAATCACTCCCACAAAACCACACACAGCTCTAGAACTCCTTGTTTTTTAACTCCACTTAATAAGAAGCCACTTAGTAGAGCAAGCCTCAGAAAGAGCCGGCTCTGAAGAGTATAAGTGGCTCAATTTATAGCACCTGGTTGCCCCGGGCACTCGCCTTAATTAAGCAGAGAGAAAAAAAAAAAAAGCGATTTTAAATGCAAGTACAAGAATACAAACACTTAACTTTCAATGATCTCTGCTGCAATCCACACTCAGCCACCTGCAATCACTCCCACAAAACCACACACAGCTCTAGAACTCCTTGTTTTTTAACTCCACTTAATAAGAAGCCACTTAGTAGAGCAAGCCTCAGAAAGAGCAGGCTCTGAAGAGTATAAGTGGCTCAATTTATAGCACCTGGTTGCCCCGGGCACTCGCCTTAATTAAGCAGAGAGAAAAAAAAAAAAAAAAGCGATTTTAAATGCAAGTACAAGAATACAAACACTTAACTTTCAATGATCTTTGCTGAAATCCACACTCAGCCACCTGCAATCACTCCCACAAAACCACACACAGCTCTAGAACTCCTTGTTTTTTAACTCCACTTAATAAGAAGCCACTTAGTAGAGCAAGCCTCAGAAAGAGCAGGCTCTGAAGAGTATAAGTGGCTCAATTTATAGCACCTGGTTGCCCCAGGCACTCGCCTTAATTAAGCAGAGAGGAAAAAAAAAAAAAAAAAGCGATTTTAAATGCAAGTACAAGAATACAAACACTTAACTTTCAATGATCTCTGCTGCAATCCACACTCAGCCACCTGCAATCACTCCCACAAAACCACACACAGCTCTAGAACTCCTTGTTTTTTAACTCCACTTAATAAGAAGCCACTTAGTAGAGCAAGCCTCAGAAAGAGCAGGCTCTGAAGAGTATAAGTGGCTCAATTTATAGCACCTGGTTGCCCCAGGCACTCGCCTTAATTAAGCAGAGAGAAAAAAAAAAAAAAAAGCGATTTTAAATGCAAGTACAAGAATACAAACACTTAACTTTCAATGATCTCTGCTGCAATCCACACTCAGCCACCTGCAATCACTCCCACAAAACCACACACAGCTCTAGAACTCCTTGTTTTTTAACTCCACTTAATAAGAAGCCACTTAGTAGAGCAAGCCTCAGAAAGAGCAGGCTCTGAAGAGTATAAGTGGCTCAATTTATAGCACCTGGTTGCCCCGGGCACTCGCCTTAATTAAGCAGAGAGAGAAAAAAAAAAAAAGCGATTTTAAATGCAAGTACAAGATTACAAACACTTAACTTTCAATGATCTCTGCTGCAATCCACACTCAGCCACCTGCAATCACTCCCACAAAACCACACACAGCTCTAGAACTCCTTGTTTTTTAACTCCACTTAATAAGAAGCCACTTAGTAGAGCAAGCCTCAGAAAGAGCAGGCTCTGAAGAGTATAAGTGGCTCAATTTATAGCACCTGGTTGCCCCGGGCACTCGCCTTAATTAAGCAGAGAGAAAAAAAAAAAAAAAAAGCGATTTTAAATGCAAGTACAAGAATACAAACACTTAACTTTCAATGATCTTTGCTGCAATCCACACTCAGCCACCTGCAATCACTCCCACAAAACCACACACAGCTCTAGAACTCCTTGTTTTTTAACTCCACTTAATAAGAAGCCACTTAGTAGAGCAAGCCTCAGAAAGAGCAGGCTCTGAAGAGTATAAGTGGCTCAATTTATAGCACCTGGTTGCCCCGGGCACTCGCCTTAATTAAGCAGAGAGAAATAAAAAATAAAAAAAGCGATTTTAAATGCAAGTACAAGATTACAAACACTTAACTTTCAATGATCTCTGCTGCAATCCACACTCAGCCACCTGCAATCACTCCCACAAAACCACACACAGCTCTAGAACTCCTTGTTTTTTAACTCCACTTAATAAGAAGCCACTTAGTAGAGCAAGCCTCAGAAAGAGCAGGCTCTGAAGAGTATAAGTGGCTCAATTTATAGCACCTGGTTGCCCCGGGCACTCGCCTTAATTAAGCAGAGAGAGAAAAAAAAAAAAAAAAGCGATTTTAAATGCAAGTACAAGATTACAAACACTTAACTTTCAATGATCTCTGCTGCAATCCACACTCAGCCACCTGCAATCACTCCCACAAAACCACACACAGCTCTAGAACTCCTTGTTTTTTAACTCCACTTAATAAGAAGCCACTTAGTAGAGCGAGCCTCAGAAAGAGCAGGCTCTGAAGAGTATAAGTGGCTCAATTTATAGCACCTGGTTGCCCCAGGCACTCGCCTTAATTAAGCAGAGAGGAAAAAAAAAAAAAAAAAAAGCGATTTTAAATGCAAGTACAAGAATACAAACACTTAACTTTCAATGATCTCTGCTGCAATCCACACTCAGCCACCTGCAATCACTCCCACAAAACCACACACAGCTCTAGAACTCCTTGTTTTTTAACTCCACTTAATAAGAAGCCACTTAGTAGAGCAAGCCTCAGAAAGAGCAGTCTCTGAAGAGTATAAGTGGCTCAATTTATAGCACCTGGTTGCCCCGGGCACTCGCCTTAATTAAGCAGAGAGAGAAAAAAAAAAGCGATTTTAAATGCAAGTACAAGATTACAAACACTTAACTTTCAATGATCTCTGCTGCAATCCACACTCAGCCACCTGCAATCACTCCCACAAAACCACACACAGCTCTAGAACTCCTTGTTTTTTAACTCCACTTAATAAGAAGCCACTTAGTAGAGCAAGCCTCAGAAAGAGCAGGCTCTGAAGAGTATAAGTGGCTCAATTTATAGCACCTGGTTGCCCCGGGCACTCGCCTTAATTAAGCAGAGGGAAAGAAAAAAAAAAAAAAGCGATTTTAAATGCAAGTACAAGAATACAAACACTTAACTTTCAATGATCTTTGCTGCAATCCACACTCAGCCACCTGCAATCACTCCCACAAAACCACACACAGCTCTAGAACTCCTTGTTTTTTAACTCCACTTAATAAGAAGCCACTTAGTAGAGCAAGCCTCAGAAAGAGCAGGCTCTGAAGAGTATAAGTGGCTCAATTTATAGCACCTGGTTGCCCCGGGCACTCGCCTTAATTAAGCAGAGAGAAATTAAAAAAAAAAAAAGCGATTTTAAATGCAAGTACAAGAATACAAACACTTAACTTTCAATGATCTTTGCTGCAATCCACACTCAGCCACCTGCAATCACTCCCACAAAACCACACACAGCTCTAGAACTCCTTGTTTTTTAACTCCACTTAATAAGAAGCCACTTAGTAGAGCAAGCCTCAGAAAGAGCAGGCTCTGAAGAGTATAAGTGGCTTAATTTATAGCACCTGGTTGCCCCGGGCACTCGCCTTAATTAAGCAGAGAGAAAAAAAAAGCGATTTTAAATGCAAGTACAAGAATACAAACACTTAACTTTCAATGATCTCTGCTGCAATCCACACTCAGCCACCTGCAATCACTCCCACAAAACCACACACAGCTCTAGAACTCCTTGTTTTTTAACTCCACTTAATAAGAAGCCACTTGGTAGAGCAAGCCTCAGAAAGATCAGGCTCTGAAGAGTATAAGTGGCTCAATTTATAGCACCTGGTTGCCCCGGGCACTCGCCTTAATTAAGCAGAGAGAAAAAAAAAAAAGCGATTTTAAATGCAAGTACAAGAATACAAACACTTAACTTTCAATGATCTCTGCTGCAATCCACACTCAGCCACCTGCAATCACTCCCACAAAACCACACACAGCTCTAGAACTCCTTGTTTTTTAACTCCACTTAATAAGAAGCCACTTAGTAGAGCAAGCCTCAGAAAGAGCAGGCTCTGAAGAGTATAAGTGGCTCAATTTATAGCACCTGGTTGCCCCGGGCACTCGCCTTAATTAAGCAGAGAGAAAAAAAAAAAAAGCGATTTTAAATGCAAGTACAAGAATACAAACACTTAACTTTCAATGATCTCTGCTGCAATCCACACTCAGCCACCTGCAATCACTCCCACAAAACCACACACAGCTCTAGAACTCCTTGTTTTTTAACTCCACTTAATAAGAAGCCACTTAGTAGAGCAAGCCTCAGAAAGAGCAGGCTCTGAAGAGTATAAGTGGCTCAATTTATAGCACCTGGTTGCCCCGGGCACTCGCCTTAATTAAGCAGAGAGAAAAAAAAAAAAAGCGATTTTAAATGCAAGTACAAGAATACAAACACTTAACTTTCAATGATCTCTGCTGCAATCCACACTCAGCCACCTGCAATCACTCCCACAAAACCACACACAGCTCTAGAACTCCTTGTTTTTTAACTCCACTTAATAAGAAGCCACTTAGTAGAGCAAGCCTCAGAAAGAGCAGGCTCTGAAGAGTATAAGTGGCTCAATTTATAGCACCTGGTTGCCCCGGGCACTCGCCTTAATTAAGCAGAGAGAAAAAAAATAAATAAAAAAAGCGATTTTAAATGCAAGTACAAGAATACAAACACTTAACTTTCAATGATCTCTGCTGCAATCCACACTCAGCCACCTGCAATCACTCCCACAAAACCACACACAGCTCTAGAACTCCTTGTTTTTTAACTCCACTTAATAAGAAGCCACTTAGTAGAGCAAGCCTCAGAAAGAGCAACAGAATCCCTTCTCCCGTGATACGTGCCTTGCTTGTGGGGCTCCCCACCCACAAAACCACACCTTGGTAACTACTCTCCGGCACGTCCCATCACTTCCCGTGTTAGCTACAGCGCCATCTTGTCCTCAGCCAACGCCCATGAACGGACTTTAAATATCATTCGGTCCAGACCCCCCCGTCACTCCTATGTCACCCCTAGTGTCCCGGTGATCTCTATGCTGTACCCGATGATACACCCCGATGGCACTTTTATGACTCCCCGTTAGATCATGACCCCCATACCCATAATGGTGGGAGGTCAAACAGAAGAGCCTGATCAAACGCAGTCTGACAAGGCATTAGAATCTGTGTCGGGGACAAGGACTCCCACCCTTCCCCAATTAGCACCATGGAACAGGGGTAGTCCTGATGCACAGAACCCAAACACCGCCAGTCTCAGATTACTGCATTGCAAAGAAACATGCAAGCTCTAGAGAGGGGCAATTACAAAACCCTTAGGGAAGCCCTGGCACTAACACATCCCCAGGGCCTGCCCAAATATGTGCCTTTCACTCCACAACAGTTATTCACCATAGTGAATTTACTGCCTGACCCTGAGACCCACCGAATGACATTTTACAGGAAATTGTCTCATTTTACAGGAAATTGTCTCAAGTGCACCAAACCTATGGTTGTACATGGTCTGATTTGCAAAGTATAGTGGAGAATAAGACTGGTGAATACTGCTCACTGATAAATTTATTTTATGCACTTATATAGCACTACTATATTTCGCATCGCTTTACAGACATTAGCAATAGGGATGAGCGAACCCGAACTGTATAGTTCGGGTTCGTACCGAATTTTGGAGTGTCCGTGACACGGACCCGAACCCGAACATTTTCGTAAAAGTCCGTGTTCGGGTTCGGTGTTCGGCGCTTTCTTGGCGCTTTTTGAAAGGCTGCAAAGCAGCCAATCAACAAGCGTCATACTACTTGCCCCAAGAGGCCATCACAGCCTTGCCTACTATTGGCCAGTGCAGCATGTGACCCAGCCTCTATATAAGCTTGGGTCACGTTGCGCTGCACGTCACTCTGCTGATTCAAGCATAGGGAGAGGTTGCAGCTGCGACGTTAGGGCGAGATTAGGCAGTGATTAACTCCTCCAAAAGACTTCATTCTGTGATCGATCTGCAGCTGTGGATCATTGAAGTGCTAGTATTGACTTGCTCACTTTTTTGAGGTTGCCCAGAGCGTTTTTAGATCACTTTTTTTCTGGGGTGATCGGCGGCCATTTTGTGACTTGTGGTGCGCCAGCACAAGCTATCACCAAGTGTATTTAACCATCAATAGTGTGGTTATTTTGTGCTATATCCTACATCAGCTGCAGGCTGAGCCTGTGTCACCGAAGTGCATTTAACCATCAACAGTCTGGTTATTTTTTGGCCATATACTACATCAGCTGCAGGCTGAGCCTGTGTCACCGAAGTGCATTTAACCATCAACAGTCTGATTATTTTTTGGCCATATACTACATCTGGTGCAGGCTGAGCCTGTGTCACCTAAGTGCATTTAACCATCAACAGTGTGGTTATTTTTTGGCCATATACTACATCAGGGGCAAGTTGAGCCTGTCACCCAGCGCCTAAAAAATAGACCTGACATTTCTATTCAACCAAATCTGTACTGTTTTAGCTGGTCAAGTTATTTGTAGTGACCGTAAAAGCACACTTTTTGTTCTGGGTTGAAAAACTATTCCCAAATTTGCCATTCTCAAAATAACTAGTTTCTGGTATTTGAGGCCTACTTGAAATCTATCCCAAAAAGGATATCTTACATTGAAGGTATTGATAGTGTCATTCAGAAAAACCTAAGACACACGCTACCGTGCAGATAGAAGTCTGATTCTGAGATTAAACCTTAACCTGTCACACAGTGCAAAAAAAAACAGGTCTCACATTTCTATTCAAGCAAATCTGTACTGTTTTAGCTGGTCAAGTTATTTGTAGCGACCGTATAAGCCCTTTTTTTTTCTGGGTTGAAAAACTAATCCCAAATTTGCCATTCTCCAAATAACTAGTTTCTGGTATTTGAGGCCTACTTGAAATCTATCCCAAAAAGGATATCTTACATTGAAGGTATTGATAGTGTCATTCAGAAAAACCTAAGACACACGCTACCGTGCAGATAGAAGTCTGATTCTGAGATTAAACCTTAACCTGTCACACAGTGCAAAAAAAAACAGGTCTCACATTTCTATTCAAGCAAATCTGTACTGTTTTAGCTGCTCAAGTTATTTGTAGTGACCGTAAAAGCACACTTTTTTTCTGGGTTGAAAAACTATTCCCAAATTTGCCATTCTCAAAATAACTAGTTTCTGGTATTTGAGGCCTACTTGAAATCTATCCAAAAAGGATATCTTACATTGAAGGTATTGATAGTGTCATTCAGAAAAACCTAAGACACACGCTACCGTGCAGATAGAAGTCTGATTCTGAGATTAAACCTTAACCTGTCACACAGTGCAAAAAAAAAACAGGTCTCACATTTCTATTCAAGCAAATCTGTACTGTTTTAGCTGCTCAAGTTATTTGTAGTGACCGTAAAAGCACACTTTTTTTTCTGGGTTGAAAAACTATTCCCAAATTTGCCATTCTCAAAATAACTAGTTTCTGGTATTTGAGGCCTACTTGAAATCTATTCCAAAAAGGATATCTTACATTGAAGGTATTGATAGTGTCATTCAGAAAAACCTAAGACACACGCTACCGTGCAGATAGAAGTCTGATTCTGAGATTAAACCTTAACCTGTCACACAGTGCAAAAAAAAACAGGTCTCACATTTCTATTCAAGCAAATCTGTACTGTTTTAGCTGCTCAAGTTATTTGTAGTGACCGTAAAAGCACACTTTTTTTTCTGGGTTGAAAAACTATTCCCGAATTTGCCATTCTCCAAATAACTAGTTTCTGGTATTTGAGGCCTACTTGAAATCTTTCCCAAAGAAGGATATCTTACATTGAAGGTATTGATAGTGTCATTCAGAAAAACCTAAGACACACGCTACCGTGCAGATAGAAGTCTGATTCTGAGATTAAACCTTAACCTGTCACACAGTGCAAAAAAAAACAGGTCTCACATTTCTATTCAAGCAAATCTGTACTGTTTTAGCTGCTCAAGTTATTTGTAGTGACCGTAAAAGCACACTTTTTTTTCTGGGTTGAAAAACTATTCCCAAATTTGCCATTCTCAAAATAACTAGTTTCTGGTATTTGAGGCCTACTTGAAATCTTTCCCAAAGAAGGATATCTTACATTGAAGGTATTGATAGTGTCATTCAGAAAAACCTAAGACACACGCTACCGTGCAGATAGAAGTCTGATTCTGAGATTAAACCTTAACCTGTCACACAGTGCAAAAAAAAACAGGTCTCACATTTCTATTCAAGCAAATCTGTACTGTTTTAGCTGCTCAAGTTATTTGTAGTGACCGTAAAAGCACACTTTTTTTTCTGGGTTGAAAAACTATTCCCAAATTTGCCATTCTCAAAATAACTAGTTTCTGGTATTTGAGGCCTACTTGAAATCTATCCCAAAAAGGATATCTTACATTGAAGGTATTGATAGTGTCATTCAGAAAAACCTAAGACACACGCTACCGTGCAGATAGAAGTCTGATTCTGAGATTAAACCTTAACCTGTCACACAGTGCAAAAAAAAACAGGTCTCACATTTCTATTCAAGCAAATCTGTACTGTTTTAGCTGCTCAAGTTATTTGTAGTGACCGTAAAAGCACACTTTTTTTTCTGGGTTGAAAAACTATTCCCAAATTTGCCATTCTCAAAATAACTAGTTTCTGGTATTTGAGGCCTACTTGAAATCTATCCCAAAAAGGATATCTTACATTGAAGGTATTGATAGTGTCATTCAGAAAAACCTAAGACACACGCTACCGTGCAGATAGAAGTCTGATTCTGAGATTAAACCTTAACCTGTCACACAGTGCAAAAAAAAACAGGTCTCACATTTCTATTCAAGCAAATCTGTACTGTTTTAGCTGCTCAAGTTATTTGTAGTGACCGTAAAAGCACACTTTTTTTTCTGGGTTGAAAAACTATTCCCAAATTTGCCATTCTCAAAATAACTAGTTTCTGGTATTTGAGGCCTACTTGAAATCTATCCCAAAAAGGATATCTTACATTGAAGGTATTGATAGTGTCATTCAGAAAAACCTAAGACACACGCTACCGTGCAGATAGAAGTCTGATTCTGAGATTAAACCTTAACCTGTCACACAGTGCAAAAAAAAACAGGTCTCACATTTCTATTCAAGCAAATCTGTACTGTTTTAGCTGCTCAAGTTATTTGTAGTGACCGTAAAAGCACACTTTTTTTTCTGGGTTGAAAAACTATTCCCAAATTTGCCATTCTCAAAATAACTAGTTTCTGGTATTTGAGGCCTACTTGAAATCTATCCCAAAAAGGATATCTTACATTGAAGGTATTGATAGTGTCATTCAGAAAAACCTAAGACACACGCTACCGTGCAGATAGAAGTCTGATTCTGAGATTAAACCTTAACCTGTCACACAGTGCAAAAAAAAACAGGTCTCACATTTCTATTCAAACAAATCTGTACTGTTTTAGCTGCTCAAGTTATTTGTAGTGACCGAGAAAGCACACTTTTTTTTCTGGGTTGAAAAACTATTCCCAAATTTGCCATTCTCAAAATAACTAGTTTCTGGTATTTGAGGCCTACTTGAAATCTTTCCCAAAAAGGATATCTTACATTGAAGGTATTGATAGTGTCATTCAGAAAAACCTAAGACACACGCTACCGTGCAGATAGAAGTCTGATTCTGAGATTAAACCTTAACCTGTCACACAGTGCAAAAAAAAACAGGTCTCACATTTCTATTCAAGCAAATCTGTACTGTTTTAGCTGCTCAAGTTATTTGTAGTGACCGTAAAAGCACACTTTTTTTTCTGGGTTGAAAAACTATTCCCAAATTTGCCATTCTCAAAATAACTAGTTTCTGGTATTTGAGGCCTACTTGAAATCTATCCAAAAAGGATATCTTACATTGAAGGTATTGATAGTGTCATTCAGAAAAACCTAAGACACACGCTACCGTGCAGATAGAAGTCTGATTCTGAGATTAAACCTTAACCTGTCACACAGTGCAAAAAAAAACAGGTCTCACATTTCTATTCAAGCAAATCTGTACTGTTTTAGCTGCTCAAGTTATTTGTAGTGACCGTAAAAGCACACTTTTTTTTCTGGGTTGAAAAACTATTCCCAAATTTGCCATTCTCCAAATAACTAGTTTCTGGTATTTGAGGCCTACTTGAAATCTTTCCCAAAAAGGATATCTTACATTGAAGGTATTGATAGTGTCATTCAGAAAAACCTAAGACACACGCTACCGTGCAGATAGAAGTCTGATTCTGAGATTAAACCTTAACCTGTCACACAGTGCAAAAAAAAACAGGTCTCACATTTCTATTCAAGCAAATCTGTACTGTTTTAGCTGCTCAAGTTATTTGTAGTGACCGTAAAAGCACACTTTTTTTTCTGGGTTGAAAAACTATTCCCAAATTTGCCATTCTCAAAATAACTAGTTTCTGGTATTTGAGGCCTACTTGAAATCTTTCCCAAAGAAGGATATCTTACATTGAAGGTATTGATAGTGTCATTCAGAAAAACCTAAGACACACGCTACCGTGCAGATAGAAGTCTGATTCTGAGATTAAACCTTAACCTGTCACACAGTGCAAAAAAAAACAGGTCTCACATTTCTATTCAAGCAAATCTGTACTGTTTTAGCTGCTCAAGTTATTTGTAGTGACCGTAAAAGCACACTTTTTTTTCTGGGTTGAAAAACTATTCCCAAATTTGCCATTCTCAAAATAACTAGTTTCTGGTATTTGAGGCCTACTTGAAATCTATCCCAAAAAGGATATCTTACATTGAAGGTATTGATAGTGTCATTCAGAAAAACCTAAGACACACGCTACCGTGCAGATAGAAGTCTGATTCTGAGATTAAACCTTAACCTGTCACACAGTGCAAAAAAAAACAGGTCTCACATTTCTATTCAAGCAAATCTGTACTGTTTTAGCTGCTCAAGTTATTTGTAGTGACCGTAAAAGCACACATTTTTTTCTGGGTTGAAAAACTATTCCCAAATTTGCCATTCTCAAAATAACTAGTTTCTGGTATTTGAGGCCTACTTGAAATCTATCCCAAAAAGGATATCTTACATTGAAGGTATTGATAGTGTCATTCAGAAAAACCTAAGACACACGCTACCGTGCAGATAGAAGTCTGATTCTGAGATTAAACCTTAACCTGTCACACAGTGCAAAAAAAAACAGGTCTCACATTTCTATTCAAGCAAATCTGTACTGTTTTAGCTGCTCAAGTTATTTGTAGTGACCGTAAAAGCACACTTTTTTTTCTGGGTTGAAAAACTATTCCCAAATTTGCCATTCTCAAAATAACTAGTTTCTGGTATTTGAGGCCTACTTGAAATCTATCCCAAAAAGGATATCTTACATTGAAGGTATTGATAGTGTCATTCAGAAAAACCTAAGACACACGCTACCGTGCAGATAGAAGTCTGATTCTGAGATTAAACCTTAACCTGTCACACAGTGCAAAAAAAAACAGGTCTCACATTTCTATTCAAGCAAATCTGTACTGTTTTAGCTGCTCAAGTTATTTGTAGTGACCGTAAAAGCACACTTTTTTTTCTGGGTTGAAAAACTATTCCCAAATTTGCCATTCTCAAAATAACTAGTTTCTGGTATTTGAGGCCTACTTGAAATCTATCCCAAAAAGGATATCTTACATTGAAGGTATTGATAGTGTCATTCAGAAAAACCTAAGACACACGCTACCGTGCAGATAGAAGTCTGATTCTGAGATTAAACCTTAACCTGTCACACAGTGCAAAAAAAAAACAGGTCTCACATTTCTATTCAAACAAATCTGTACTGTTTTAGCTGCTCAAGTTATTTGTAGTGACCGAGAAAGCACACTTTTTTTTCTGGGTTGAAAAACTATTCCCAAATTTGCCATTCTCAAAATAACTAGTTTCTGGTATTTGAGGCCTACTTGAAATCTTTCCCAAAGAAGGATATCTTACATTGAAGGTATTGATAGTGTCATTCAGAAAAACCTAAGACACACGCTACCGTGCAGATAGAAGTCTGATTCTGAGATTAAACCTTAACCTGTCACACAGTGCAAAAAAAAACAGGTCTCACATTTCTATTCAAGCAAATCTGTACTGTTTTAGCTGCTCAAGTTATTTGTAGTGACCGTAAAAGCACACTTTTTTTTCTGGGTTGAAAAACTATTCCCAAATTTGCCATTCTCAAAATAACTAGTTTCTGGTATTTGAGGCCTACTTGAAATCTATCCCAAAAAGGATATCTTACATTGAAGGTATTGATAGTGTCATTCAGAAAAACCTAAGACACACGCTACCGTGCAGATAGAAGTCTGATTCTGAGATTAAACCTTAACCTGTCACACAGTGCAAAAAAAAACAGGTCTCACATTTCTATTCAAGCAAATCTGTACTGTTTTAGCTGCTCAAGTTATTTGTAGTGACCGTAAAAGCACACTTTTTTTTCTGGGTTGAAAAACTATTCCCAAATTTGCCATTCTCAAAATAACTAGTTTCTGGTATTTGAGGCCTACTTGAAATCTATCCCAAAAAGGATATCTTACATTGAAGGTATTGATAGTGTCATTCAGAAAAACCTAAGACACACGCTACCGTGCAGATAGAAGTCTGATTCTGAGATTAAACCTTAACCTGTCACACAGTGCAAAAAAAAACAGGTCTCACATTTCTATTCAAGCAAATCTGTACTGTTTTAGCTGCTCAAGTTATTTGTAGTGACCGTAAAAGCACACTTTTTTTTCTGGGTTGAAAAACTATTCCCAAATTTGCCATTCTCAAAATTGTGGTGAACGGGAACAATGAGGAAAACATCTAATAAGGGACGCGGACGTGGACATGGTCGTGGTGGTGTTAGTGGACCCTCTGGTGCTGGGAGAGGACGTGGCCGTTCTGCCACAGCCACACGTCCTAGTGTACCAACTACCTCAGGTCCCAGTAGCCGCCAGAATTTACAGGGATATTTGGTGGGGCCCAATGCCGTTCTAAGGATGGTAAGGCCTGAGCAGGTACAGGCATTAGTCAATTGGGTGGCCGACAGTGCATCCAGCACGTTCACATTATCTCCCACCCAGTCTTCTGCAGAAAGCGCACAGATGGCGCATGAAAACCAAGCCCATCAGTCTGTCACATCACCCCCATGCATATCAGGGAAACTGTCTGAGCCTCAAGTTATGCAGCAGTCTCTTATGCTGTTTGAAGACTCTGCTGCCAGGGTTTCCCAAGGGCATCCACCTAGCTCTTCACCAGGGGTGGAAGAGATAGAATGCACTAACGCACAACCACTTATGTTTCCTGATGATGAGGACATGGGAATACCACCTCAGCACGTCTCTGATGATGACGAAACACAGGTGCCAACTGCTGCGTCTTTCTGCAGTGTGCAGACTGAACAGGAGGTCAGGGGTCAAGACTGGGTGGAAGACGATGCAGGGGACGATGAGGTCCTAGACCCCACATGGAATGAAGGTCTTGCCACTGACTTTCACAGTTCGGAGGAAGAGGCAGTGGTGAGACCGAGCCAACAGCGTAGCAAAAGAGGGAGGAGTGGGCAAAATCAGAACACCCGCCGCCAAGAGACTCCGCCTGCTACTGACCGCCGCCATCTGGGACCGAGCACCCCAAAGGCAGCTTCAAGGAGTTCCCTGGCATGGCACTTCTTCAAACAATGTGCTGACGACAAGACCCGAGTGGTTTGCACGCTGTGCCATCAGAGCCTGAAGCGAGGCATTAGCGTTCTGAACCTTAGCACAACCTGCATGACCAGGCACCTGCATGCAAAGCATGAACTGCAGTGGAGTAAACACCTTAAAAACAAGGAACTCACTCAGGCTCCCCCTGCTGCCTCTTCTGCTGCTGCCGCCTCGGCCTCTTCTGCTGCTGCCGCCGCCTCGGCCTCTTCCTCTGCCTCTGGAGGAACGTTGGCACCTGCCGCCCAGCAAACATGGGATGTACCACCAACACCACCACCTGCGTCACCAAGCATCTCAACCATGTCACACGGCAGCGTTCAGCTCTCCATCTCACAAACATTTGAGAGAAAGCGTAAATTCCCACCTAGCCCCCCTCGATCCCTGGCCCTCAATGCCAGCATTTCTAAACTACTGGCCTATGAAATGCTGTCATTTAGGCTGGTGGACACACACAGCTTCAAACAGCTCATGTCACTTGCTGTCCCACAGTATGTTGTTCCCAGCCGCCACTACTTCTCCAAGAGAGCCGTGCCTTCCCTGCACAAACAAGTGTCCGATAAAATCAAGTGTGCACTGCGCAACGCCATCTGTGGCAAGGTCCACCTAACCACAGATACGTGGACCAGTAAGCACGGCCAGGTACGCTATATCTCCCTAACTGCACACTGGGTAAATGTAGTGGCGGCTGGGCCCCAGGCGGAGAGCTGTTTGGCGCACGTCCTTCCGCCGCCAAGGATCGCAGGGCAACATTCTTTGCCTCCTGTCTCCTCCTCCTCCTACTAAGCTTCCTCCTCCTCTTCTTCCACCTGCTTATCCAGTTAGCCACACACCTTCACCACCAACTTCAGCACAGCACGGGGTAAACGTCAGCAGGCCATTCTGAAACTCATATGTTTGGGGGACAGGCCCTACACCGCACAGGAGTTGTGGCGGGGTATAGAACAACAGACCGACGAGTGGTTGCTGCCGGTGAGCCTCAAGCCCGGCCTGGTGGTGTGCGATAATGGGCGAAATCTCGTTGCAGCTCTGGGACTAGCCGGTTTGACGCACATCCCTTGCCTGGCGCATGTGCTGAATTTGGTGGTGCAGAAGTTCATTCGCAACTACCCCGACATGTCAGAGCTGCTGCATAAAGTGCGGGCCGTCTGTTCGCGCTTCCGGCGTTCGCACCCTGCCGCTGCTCGCCTGTCTGCGCTACAGCATAACTTCCGCCTTCCCGATCACCGCCTCATATGCGACGTACCCACCAGGTGGAACTCCACCTTGCATATGCTGGACAGACTGTGCGAGCAGCAGCAGGCCATAGTGGAGTTTCAGCTGCAGCACGCACGGGTCAGTCGCACTGTGGATCAGACACACTTCACCACCAATGACTGGGCCTCCATGCGAGACCTGTGTGCCCTGTTGCGCTGTTTCGAGTACTCCACCAACATGGCCAGTGGCGATGACGCCGTTATCAGCGTTACAATACCACTTCTATGTCTCCTTGAGAAAACACTTAGGGCGATGATGGAAGAGGAGGTGGCCCAGGAGGAAGAGGAGGAAGAGGGATCATTTTTAGCACTTTCAGACCAGTCTCTTCGAAGTGACTCAGAGGGAGGTTTTTTGCAACACCAGAGGCCAGGTACAAATGTGGCCAGACAGGGCCCACTACTGGAGGACGAGGAGGACGAGGATGAGAAGGACGTGGAGGAGGATGAGGATGAAGCATGTTCACAGCGGGGTGGCACCCAAAGCAGCTCGGGCCCATCACTGGTGCGTGGCTGGGGGGAAACACAGGACGATGACGATACGCCTCCCACAGAGGACAGCTTGTCCTTAACTCTGGGCAGCCTGGCACACATGAGCGACTACATGCTGCAGTGCCTGCGAAACGACAGCAGAGTTGCCCACATTTTAACGTGTGCGGACTACTGGGTTGCCACCCTGCTGGATCCCCGGTACAAAGACAATGTGCCCACCTTACTTCCTACACTGGAGCGTGATAGGAAGATGCGCGAGTACAAGCGCACGTTGGTAGACGCGCTACTGAGAGCATTCCCAAATGTCACAGGGGAACCAGTGGAAGCCCAAGGCGAAGGCAGAGGAGGAGCAAGAGGTCACCAACGCAGCTGTGTCACGCCCAGCTCCTCTGAGGGCAGGGTTAGCATGGCAGAGATGTGGAAAAGTTTTGTCAACACGCCACAGCTAAGTGCACCACCACCTGATACGGAACGTGTTAGCAGGAGGCAACATTTCACTAACATGGTGGAACAGTACCTATGCACACCCCTCCACGTACTGACTGATGGTTCGGCCCCATTCAACTTCTGGGTCTCCAAATTGTCCACGTGGCCAGAGCTAGCCTTTTATGCCTTGGAGGTGCTGGCCTGCCCGGCGGCCAGCGTTTTGTCTGAACGTGTATTCAGCACGGCAGGGGGCGTCATTACAGACAAACGCAGCCGCCTGTCTACAGCCAATGTGGACAAGCTGACGTTCATAAAAATGAACCAGGCATGGATCCCACAGGATCTGTCCATCCCTTGTGCAGATTAGATATTAACTACCTCCCCTTAACAATATATTATTCTACTCCAGGGCACTTCCTCATTCAATACGATTTTTAATTTCATTTTACCATTATATTGCGGGGCAACCCAAAGTTGAATGAACCTCTCCTCTGTCTGGGTGCCGGGGCCTAAATGTGTGACAGTGGCCTGTTCCAGTGGTGGGTGACGTGAAGCCTGATTCTCTGCTATGACATGAAGACAGATTCTGTGCTGACATAAGGCCAGATTCTCTGTTACGGGACCTCTCTCCTCTGTCTGGGTGCCTGGGCCTAAATGTGTGACAGTGGCCTGTTCCAGTGGTGGGTGACGTGAAGCCTGATTCTCTGCTATGACATGAAGACTTATTCTGTGCTGACATGAAGCCAGATTCTCTGTTACGCGACCTCTCTCCTCTGCCTGGGTGCCTGGGCCTAAATATGTGACAGTGGCCTGTTCCAGTGGTGGGTGACGTGAAGCCTGATTCTCTGCTATGACATGAAGACTGATTCTGCGCTGACATAAGGCCAGATTCTCTGTTACGGGACCTCTCTCCTCTGCCTGGGTGCCTGGGCCTAAATGTGTGACAGTGGCCTGTTCCAGTGGTGGGTGACGTGATGCCTGATTCTCTGCTATGACATGAAGACTTATTCTGTGCTGACATGAAGCCAGATTCTCTGTTACGCGACCTCTCTCCTCTGCCTGGGTGCCTGGGCCTAAATATGTGACAGTGGCCTGTTCCAGTGGTGGGTGACGTGAAGCCTGATTCTCTGCTATGACATGAAGACTGATTCTGCGCTGACATAAGGCCAGATTCTCTGTTACGGGACCTCTCTCCTCTGCCTGGGTGCCTGGGCCTAAATGTGTGACAGTGGTCTGTTCCAGTGGTGGGTGACGTGAAGCCTGATTCTCTGCTATGACATGAAGACTGATTCTGCGCTGACATAAGGCCAGATTCTCTGTTACGGGACCGCTCTCCTCTGTCTGGGTGCCGGGGCCTAAATGTGTGACAGTGGCCTGTTCCAGTGGTGGGTGACGTGAAGCCTGATTCTCTGCTATGACATGAAGACTGATTCTGCGCTGACATAAGGCCAGATTCTCTGTTACGGGACCTCTCTCCTCTGCCTGGGTGCCTGGGCCTAAATGTGTGACTGTGGCCTGTTCCAGTGGTGGGTGACGTGAAGCCTGATTCTCTGCTATGACATGAAGACTGATTCTGCGCTGACATAAGGCCAGATTCTCTGTTACGGGACCTCTCTCCTCTGCCTGGGTGCCTGGGCCTAAATGTGTGACAGTGGCCTGTTCCAGTGGTGGGTGACGTGATGCCTGATTCTCTGCTATGACATGAAGACAGATTCTGTGCTGACATAAGGCCAGATTCTCTGTTACGGGACCTCTCTCCTCTGCCTGGGTGCCTGGGCCTAAATGTGTGACAGTGGCCTGTTCCAGTGGTGGGTGACGTGAAGCCTGATTCTCTGCTATGACATGAAGACTGATTCTGTGCTGACATGAAGCCAGATTCTTTGCTATGGCATGAAGAGACTGATTCTGTGCTGACGTGAAGCCAGATTCTCTGCTATGGGACCTCTGTCTAATTGATATTGGGTCATTTTTATTTATTTATTTTTTATTTTAATTCATTTCCCTATCCACATTTGTTTGCAGGGGATTTACCTACATGTTGCTGCCTTTTGCAGCCCTCTAGCTCTTTCCTGGGCTGTTTTACAGCCTTTTTAGTGCCCAAAAGTTCGGGTCCCCATTGACTTCAATGGGGTTCGGGACGAAGTTCGGGTCGGGTTCGGATCCCGAACCCGAACATTTCCGTGAAGTTCGGCCGAACTTCTCGAACCCGAACATCCAGGTGTTCGCTCAACTCTAATTAGCAACCAACTGTCCCCAATGGGGCTCACAATCTGAGGTCCCTATCAGTATGTCTTTGGAGTGTGGGAGGAAACCGAAGTACCCGGAGGAAACCCACGCAAACACAGGGAGAACATATAAACTCCATGCAGATGTTGCCTTTGGTCGGATTCAAACCTAGGACCCCAGCGCTGCAACCACTGAGCCACTGTGCTGCCCACTATAATGGACCCCATTCCCATCCCTGAGCTGAGGGGTCAGAATTTTGACCCCTGGGATCATGAGTCTGTGGAATACTTTATAGAGAAATGGGCAAAAGCAAAATTAGCAGATCATTCCACCACATTGCAGGACAGCTACGGGGGATCAGTTGACCCCACCTTTTTTCTTTTCATAGAAATGTTAGTTTCTGCTGTGTTAGTTTAAGATCCTCTTTCTGATAGGAAATTGTCTCGCTTCTTGGTCTTTGTGGTTTTCGCTGCAAACCATTTTGCACCTCATCCTCGATACTCTCTGGGCCAGAGGACCCCAGGATATCGGATGCCTCAATGTCCCACCAGTCACTGTGACCCTGAAGGACCCTAAAGTCCTACCATACAAAGAGACTGGACCCAGTACCCAGGGCAGCCCCTTCCTGTGTCAGAGCTGTACATGCAGCCAGTGCCCTGCTGGACACTACTTCTGATATGGTACTTGGCCACCCCCTCACTATCCTAGCACCACATGACATTTCTGCCATCCTCCAACAAACACAACCTAGGCATCTGACTAATCAACGTCACCTACGGTTGCAAGGTAGCCTGCTCCTACCTGTCACTATTTAAAGATGTCACATCCTCAATCCCGCTGCTCTTCTCCCTCTTCCAAGGGGGAAGTATACTGGAGAATCTGAAGATTTTATTGATCTACAGGCACACTCGAGCTGACACCTCTGAAGCCAGAGGAAAGGCCCTAGCTGATCAAGTAGCAAAGCAAGCAGCAGTGAAAGAGGAAGAACAGCCCTCACAAGTCTTGATGGCAACAGAGTCCACAACAGACCTAACACAGAAACCAAAAGAGGTCTCCTGGGACCTGCTAGTCCAGTTACAGAAGCAGGCCACGCCACAAGAAAAATTGGATTGGCTAAAAGAGTCAGCCCAAGAAGAGAAAGAATCTGGACTGTGGACCCAAGGAAAGAGAGTATGTCTGCCCAAAGCTCTCTATCCTCTGATAGCTTCAATAGCTCATGGGCCCTGCTAGTCCAGTTACAGAAGCAGGCCACGCCACAAGAAAAATTGGATTGGCTAAAAGAGTCAGCCCAAGAAGAGAAAGAATCTGGACTGTGGACCCAAGGAAAGAGAGTATGTCTGCCCAAAGCTCTCTATCCTCTGATAGCTTCAATAGCTCATGGGCCCACCCACCAATCTAAGACCATCATGAAAAAACTAATTGACAAAATATGGGTGGCCCCAGGAATAACCCCTGTTCTGGTGAGGCATACTCAGTCTTGCCTCATCTGTGCGCAGTGCAACCCGGGAAGAACTGAGCCTACACCAACCAAATGTCTCCCCAAAGCCCAGTACCCGTTCCAACGGATTCAAATTGACCACATCCAGATGCCAATGTGCCAAGGGTTTCAATATGTGCTAGTAGTGGTAGACTTGTTCTCTGGGTGGCCAGAAGCCTACCCCCTCTTCCATTCCAGATCCTGACTCCCTAGAAGGAAGCCACACTCTCAAACCTGGAGAGTGGGTGGTGGTAAAGAAACACGTCAGAAACACCCTCGAACCACGATACGATGGGCCGTACCAGGTGTTGCTGACTACCCCGACCTCTGTGAAACTCGAAGGGAGACCTACCTTGATCCACGCCTCACATTGTAAAAAAGAGTAAAGGCTGTCCCGACGACCCTGGAACAATAAGCCATCAGGGTCCACCTACTTATCATGACTTTGACTGTAGGCATATCCGCAGTGTTCACGCCACTGGGTGATGAATGGGACAATTCACTGATACGGCACCATCAAATTCTAGTGCAGGGGTTGAATGAGACTGAAACTCCGAGATTGTTGGATGTGTACCCACAGTCCCGTGAGCTCGGCCAGTATGCCTTATGGTGCAATACCCCTGGACCTTTCTGAACTGATTGACCTGTCTAACTCTACTATCTTTCTCACTAGCATATACCGAGTTAAATCCAGTACACACAAGGACAGGGAAGTGTCCTTACCTGTCGCAGGGTGGGCAGATGCCCCATGGCTCATGATAAACAGATCAGGACCCTCGGTAGATTATAGCTCTACCCCCTGGCAAGAGGGACACTGGGCTAATGTCACATGTTTTCCTAGCTGGACACACTGTTATTGTCTCCAAGTACAAACCAAAGGTATGACATTTAGTCCGCACATACACTCAGGTTGCAATGACTCATAAACAGCCACGTGCAGTGTATTGTGTAGATGCTGTGAACGGAAAAAACCTACCCTGTAACCACTGTACTGTACAGGACCTTATCACAGGTATATTAGCTAGCAACACCGAAGGTCAGTTAAAAGGATATGAGCTGGTGAAAGGGATACAATTAGCCAAATTAATTACCCAATTATTCAATAGCACAGCAGTGGCAGTCCCAGAGGACATTTACTTAGTTTGTGGACACAAAGCTTACAAATGGTTATCTGAGAATGTCGCAGGACTGTGCACCATCGCCAGGCTTACTCCTGCCACCTTTATAGTACCACACTCTGAAATTGACATAAATGCTATTCCTAAACACACCTTGTACCGTAGGGCCAAAGATAACACACCCAGACCAAACGGTAAGCCACACGTTGTAGAAATGAGCATTTCCAATAACATTCTTAGTAGCCTTTTCATATATCCCATGGTAGTGCAGATGTGGGATCATTTGGTGGTGGCAACTGATTATCTAGATGATCAAATATAGGAAGTGATGAGACTTATGAATACCTCGAACATTGTCACCAACAAACACACATTAGTCCTAGACTATGTTACAGCCAAAGATGGAGGCATGTGCCAGGTTGTGGGACCCACTTGCTGCCATTACATAGACCCACAGGGTAATTTGCAAGTTAAGGTGGGTCTAGAGAAAATGGCGGATCTAAGATACATGGTGGTCTGATACCTTCTCTTTCCTTAACCCCGCCAACTGGTTTAACCACCTCCGGACCGCCTAACGCAGGATCGCGTTCCGGAGGTGGCAGCCCTGCGCACAGTCACGCATATATGCGTCATCTCGCGATGGCCGAGATTTCCTGTGAACGCGCGCACACAGGCGCGCGCGCTCACAGGAACGGAAGGTAAGAGAGTTGATCTCCAGCCTGCCAGCGGCGATCATTCGCTGGCAGGCTGGAGATGTGTTTTTTTTAACCCCTAACAGGTATATTAGACGCTGTTTTGATAACAGCGTCTAATATACCTGCTACCTGGTCCTCTGGTGGTCCCATTTGTTTGGATCGACCACCAGAGGACACAGGTAGCTCAGTAAAGTCCCACCAAGCACCACTACACTACACTACACCCCCCCCCCGTCACTTATTAACCCCTTATTAGCCGCTGATCACCCCTGATCACCCCATATAGACTCCCTGATCACCCCCCCTGTCATTGATTACACCCCTGTCATTGATTACCCCCCTGTAAAGCTCCATTCAGACGTCCGCATGATTTTTACGGATCCACTGATAGATGGATCGGATCCGCAAAACGCATCCGGACGTCTGAATGAAGCCTTACAGGGGCGTGATCAATGACTGTGGTGATCACCCCATATAGACTCCCTGATCACCCCCCTGTAAAGCGCCATTCAGATGTCCGCATGATTTTTACGGATGCACTGATAGATGGATCCGATCCGCAAAACGCATCCGGACGTCTGAATGAAGCCTTACAGGGGCATGATCAATGACTGTGGTGATCACCCCATATAGACTCCCTGATCACCCCCCTGTAAAGCTCCATTCAGATGTCCGCATGATTTTTACGGATGCACTGATAGATGGATCCGATCCGCAAAACGCATCCGGACGTCTGAATGAAGCCTTACAGGGGCATGATCAATGACTGTGGTGATCACCCCATGTAGACTCCCTGATCACCCCCCTGTCATTGATTACCCCCCTGTAAAGCTCCATTCAGATGTCCGCATGATTTTTACGGATCCACTAATAGATGGATCGGATCCGCAAAACGCATCCGGACGTCTAAATGAAGCCTTACAGGGGCGTGATCAATGACTGTGGTGATCACCCCATATAGACTCCCTGATCACCCCCCTGTCATTGATTACCCCCCTGTCATTGATTACCCCCCTGTAAAGCTCCATTCAGACATCCGCATGATTTTTACGGATCCACTGATAGATGGATCGGATCCGCAAAACGCATCCGGACGTCTGAATGAAGCCTTACAGGGGCATGATCAATGACTGTGGTGATCACCCCATATAGACTCCCTGATCACCCCCCTGTCATTGATCAACCCCCCTGTCATTGATCAACCCCCCTGTCATTGATCACCCCCCTGTCATTGATCACCCCCTGTCATTGATCACCCCTCTGTAAGGCTCCATTCAGATATTTTTTTGGCCCAAGTTAGCGGAATTTATTTTTTTTTTTCTTACAAAGTCTCATATTCCACTAACTTGTGTCAAAAAATAAAATCTCACATGAACTCACCATACCCCTCACGGAATCCAAATGCGTAAAATTTTTTAGACATTTATATTCCAGACTTCTTCTCACGCTTTAGGGCCCCTAGAATGCCAGGGCAGTATAAATACCCCACATGTGACCCCATTTCGGAAAGAAGACACCCCCAGGTATTCCGTGAGGGGCATATTGAGTCCATGAAAGATTGAAATTTTTGTCCCAAGTTAGCGGAACGGGAGACTTTGTGAGAAAAAAATTAAAAATATCAATTTCCGCTAACTTGTGCCAAAGAAAAAAAATTTCTATGAACTCGCCATGCCCCTCATTGAATACCTTGGGGTGTCTTCTTTCCAAAATGGGGTCACATGTGGGGTATTTATACTGCCCTGGCATTCTAGGGGCCCCAAAGCGTGAGAAGAAGTCTGGTATCCAAATGTCTAAAAATGCCCTCCTAAAAGGAATTTGGGCACCTTTGCGCATCTAGGCTGCAAAAAAGTGTCACACATCTGGTATCGCCGTACTCAGGAGAAGTTGGGGAATGTGTTTTGGGGTGTCATTTTACATATACCCATGCTGGGTGAGAGAAATATCTTGGTCAAATGCCAACTTTGTATAAAAAAATGGGAAAAGTTGTCTTTTGCCAAGATATTTCTCTCACCCAGCATGGGTATATGTAAAATGACACCCCAAAACACATTCCCCAACTTCTCCTGAATACGGCGATACCACATGTGTGACACTTTTTTGCAGCCTAGGTGGGCAAAGGGGCCCATATTCCAAAGAGCACCTTTAGGATTTCACAGGTTATTTACCTACTTACCACACATTAGGGCCCCTGGAAAATGCCAGGGCAGTATAACTACCCCACAAGTGACCCCATTTTGGAAAGAAGACACCCCAAGGTATTCCGTGAGGGGCATGGCGAGTTCCTAGAATTTTTTATTTTTTGTCACAAGTTAGTGGAAAATGCTTATTTTTTTTTAATTTTTTTTTTCATACAAAGTCTCATATTCCACTAACTTGTGACAAAAAATAAAAAGTTCCATGAACTCACTATGCCCATCAGCGAATACCTTGGGGTCTCTTCTTTCCAAAATGGGGTCACTTGTGGGGTAGTTATACTGCCCTGGCATTCTAGGGGCCCAAATGTGTGGTAAGGAGTTTGAAATCAAATTCTGTAAAAAATGACCTGTGAAATCCGAAAGGTGCTCTTTTGAATATGGGCCCCTTTGCCCACCTAGGCTGCAAAAAAGTGTCACACATCTGGTATCTCCGTAATCGGGAGAAGTTGGGGAATGTGTTTTGGGGTGTCATTTTACATATACCCATGCTGGGTGAGAGAAATATCTTGGCAAAAGACAACTTTTCCCATTTTTTTATACAAAGTTGGCATTTGACCAAGATATTTATCTCACCCAGCATGGGTATATGTAAAAAGACACCCCAAAACACATTCCTCAACTTCTCCTGAATACAGAGATACCAGATGTGTGACACTTTTTTGCAGCCTAGGTGGGCAAAGGGGCCCACATTCCAAAGAGCACCTTTCGGATTTCACAGGTCATTTACCTACTTACCACACATTTGGGCCCCTAGAATGCCAGGGCAGTATAACTACCCCACAAGTGACCCCATTTTGGAAAGAAGAGACCCCAAGGTATTCGCTGATGGGCATAGTGAGTTCATGGAAGTTTTTATTTTTTGTCACAAGTTTGTGGAATATGAGACTTTGTATGAAAAAAAAAAAAAAAAAAAAATCATCATTTTCCACTAACTTGTGACAAAAAATAAAAAATTCTAGGAACTCGCCATGCCCCTCACGGAATACCTTGGGGTGTCTTCTTTCCAAAATGGGGTCACTTGTGGGGTAGTTATACTGCCCTGGCATTCTAGGGGCCCAAATGTGTGGTAAGGAGTTTGAAATCAAATTCAGGAAAAAATGAGGAGTGAAATCCGAAAGGTGCTCTTTGGAATATGGGCCCCTTTGCCCACCTAGGCTGCAAAAAAGTGTCACACATCTGGTATCCCCGTACTCAGGAGAAGTTGAGGAATGTGTTTTGGGGTGTCTTTTTACATATACCCATGCTGGGTGAGATAAATATCTTGGTCAAATGACAACTTTGTATAAAAAAATGGGAAAAGTTGTCTTTTGCCAAGATATTTCTCTCACCCAGCATGGGTATATATAAAATGACACCCCAAAACACATTCCCCACCTTCTCCTGAGTACGGAGATACCAGATGTGTGACACTTTTTTGCAGCCTAGGTGGGCAAAGGGGCCCATATTCCAAAGAGCACCTTTCGGATTTCACAGGTAATTTTTTACAGAATTTGATTTCAAACTCCTTACCACACATTTGGGCCCCTAGAATGCCAGGGCAGTATAACTACCCCACAAGTGACCCCATTTTGGAAAGAAGAGACCCCAAGGTATTCGCTGATGGGCATAGTGAGTTCATAGAACTTTTTATTTTTTGTCACAAGTTAGTGGAATATGAGACTTTGTAAGAAAAAAAAATAAAAATAAATAAATCATAATTTTCCGCTAACTTGTGACAAAAAATAAAAAGTTCTATGAACTCACTATGCCCATCAGCGAATACCTTAGGGTGTCTACTTTCAGAAATGGGGTTATTTGTGGGGTGTTTGTACTGTCTGGGCATTGTAGAACCTCAGGAAACATGACAGGTGCTCAGAAAGTCAGAGCTGCTTCAAAAAGCAGAAATTCACATTTTTGTACCATAGTTTGTAAACGCTATAACTTTTACCCAAACCATATTTTTTTTACCCAAACATTTTTTTTTTATCAAAGACATGTAGAACAATAAATTTAGAGCAAAATTTATATATGGATCTCGTTTTTTTTGCAAAATTTTACAACTGAAAGTGAAAAATGTCATTTTTTTGCAAAAAAAATCGTTAAATTTCGATTAATAACAAAAAAAGTAAAAATGTCAGCAGCAATGAAATACCACCAAATGAAAGCTCTATTAGTGAGAAGAAAAGGAGGTAAAATTCATTTGGGTGGTAAGTTGCATGACCGAGCAATAAACGGTGAAAGTAGTGTAGGTCAGAAGTGTAAAAAGTGGCCTGGTCTTTCAGGGTGTTTAAGCACTGGGGGCTGAGGTGGTTAAAGGTATTGGGGGTTGGCTCATGGGAATTGTCCAAGTAATATTGCAGGTAGCCCTAATAATATTGGTGACATATGTAATGATTAAGCTCGTTCTTATTTGTGTGACCCGCCTTTCAAAAAGAATGAAGAAAACTGATGAACGACCTATCATGCTTCTCTACGATGAGAAAGAACAAAAGGAAACGCCATTCAACTCAGTTCCCCCTCCTTACTATAATGCCTTGCTGAGATAGGGTGAGATGAATCCCAGGGTAGTACTAGAAGTCCGATTAACCGGGAACTTTTCCAATAGGGATAGGTTGTCGCCACTGTGGGTGAACAGGATTGCGAAAAGTATACCAGGGGATTCATTAGGTAAGGGAAAGTCTACAATCAAGTTTCCAAGAGGGGACTGTTATGGACTATTGATACAAAATGGATACTTGCTTGTTGAGAACTATACTGTAGCTAAGATGGTGGCCAGGCATTCAGTCAACACCTATAAGCTAGAATCTTACTTTGTGTTTTATTATGTACTTCTTTGCGGTTTCTGTTCAGCTCAAGCAAGCAGTTTCAAAGAAAGAAGAAGTAATGGCTTCACTCACCAGCAAGGAGGGAGGGGGGAACTTCCTCTTGTCATCGATGTGACAGAAAATACAGAGTTTATAGCCAATAGAAAAGATACACGCCACCTTACACCCCCCACTCCTTTCCGTCCTATATACTGTCTACTGCTCCGCAATAAACCAGAGATCTTGTTATAACCCAGCTGGGTGTTGTCTCAGTATTGATCTCTCAGTATACCTATACTTCACATTAATTAATTTGGAGCAGTACATCAACCGAACTGGCAGCTTGACCAGAACCAGAACAACTGTTATGGGGGATCTGCGGATGACACTGTTATGGGGGATCTGTGGATGACACTGTTATGGGGGATCTGTGGATGACACTGTTATCGATGCACTGTGGATGACACTGTTATGGGGGCACTGTGGATGTCACTGTTATGGGGGATCTGCGGATGAGACTGTTATCGATGCACTGTGGATGACACTGTTATCGACGCACTGTGGATGACACTGTTATGCGAGATCTGTGGATGACACTGTTATGCGGGATCTGTGGATGTCACTGTTATGGGGGATCTGTGGATGTCAATGTTATGGGGGATCTGCGGATGACACTGTTATGGGGGATCTGTGGATGTCACTGTTATGGGGGATCTGCGGATGACACTGTTATGCGGGATCTGTGGATGTCACTGTTATGGGGGCACTGTGGATGTCACTGTTATGGGGGATCTGCGGATGACACTGTTATGCAGGATCTGTGGATGACACTGTTATGGGGGATCTGCGTCGGTCAGTGATGGGATTAGATACACAGCTCAGCAGGCTGTATCACACAGGATAGGATTAGATACACAGCTCAGCAGGCTGTATCACACAGGATAGGATTAGATACACAGCTCAGCAGGCTGTATCACATAGGATAGGATTAGATACATATGTGAGGGCAGAGCCTGTGGACGGTCAGTGATGGGATTAGATACACAGCTCAGCAGGCTGTATCACACAGGATAGGATTAGATACACAGCTCAGCAGGCTGTATCACACAGGATAGGATTAGATACACAGCTCAGCAGGCTGTATCACACAGGATAGGATTAGATACACAGCTCAGCAGGCTGTATCACACAGGATAGGATTAGATACATAGCTCAGCAGGCTGTATCACACAGGATAGGCTTAGATACACAGCTCAGCAGGCTGTATCACACAGGATAGGATTAGATACACAGCTCAGCAGGCTGTATCACACAGGATAGGATTAGATACACATAAGGGCAGAGCCTGTGGACGGTCAGTGATGGGATTAGATACACAGCTCAGCAGGCTGTATCACACAGGATAGGATTAGATACACAGCTCAGCAGGCTGTATCACACAGGATAGGATTAGATACATAGCTCAGCAGGCTGTATCACACAGGATAGGCTTAGATACACAGCTCAGCAGGCTGTATCACACAGGATAGGATTAGATACACAGCTCAGCAGGCTGTATCACACAGGATAGGATTAGATACACATAAGGGCAGAGCCTGTGGATGGTCAGTGATGGGATTAGATACATAGCTCAGCAGGCTGTATCACATAGGATGGGATTAGATACATATGTGAGGGCAGAGCCTGTGGACGGTCAGTGATGGGATTAGATACACAGCTCAGCAGGCTGTATCACACAGGATAGGATTAGATACACAGCTCAGCAGGCTGTATCACACAGGATAGGATTAGATACACAGCTCAGCAGGCTGTATCACACAGGATAGGATTAGATACACAGCTCAGCAGGCTGTATCACACAGGATAGGATTAGATACATAGCTCAGCAGGCTGTATCACACAGGATAGGCTTAGATACACAGCTCAGCAGGCTGTATCACACAGGATAGGATTAGATACACAGCTCAGCAGGCTGTATCACACAGGATAGGATTAGATACACATAAGGGCAGAGCCTGTGGACGGTCAGTGATGGGATTAGATACATAGCTCAGCAGGCTGTATCACACAGGATAGGATTAGATACACAGCTCAGCAGGCTGTATCACACAGGATAGGATTAGATACACATGAGGGCAGAGCATGTGGACGGTCAGTGATGGAATTAGATACACAGCTCAGCAGGCTGTATCACACAGGATAGGATTAGATACATAGCTCAGCAGGCTGTATCACACAGGATAGGATTAGATACACAGCTCAGCAGGCTGTATCACACAGGATAGGATTAGATACACATGAGGGCAGAGCCTGTGGACGGTCAGTGATGGGATTAGATACATAGCTCAGCAGGCTGTATCACACAGGATAGGATTAGATACATAGCTCAGCAGGCTGTATCACACAGGATAGGATTAGATACACATGCAGGCAAAGCCTCTGGACGGTCAGTGATGGGATTAGATACACAGCTCAGCAGGCTGTATCACACAGGATAGGATTAGATACACAGCTCAGCAGGCTGTATCACACGGGATAGGATTAGATACACATGAGGGCAGAGCCTGTGGACAGTCAGTGATGGGATTAGATACACAGCTCAGCAGGCTGTATCACACAGGATAGGATTAGATACATAGCTCAGCAGGCTGTATCACACAGGATAGGATTAGATACACAGCTCAGCAGGCTGTATCACACAGGATAGGATTAGATACATAGCTCAGCAGGCTGTATCACACAGGATAGGATTAGATACACAGCTCAGCAGGCTGTATCACACAGGATAGGATTAGATACACAGCTCAGCAGGCTGTATCACACAGGATAGGATTAGATACATAGCTCAGCAGGCTGTATCACACAGGATAGGATTAGATACACAGCTCAGCAGGCTGTATCACACAGGATAGGATTAGATACATAGCTCAGCAGGCTGTATCGCACAGGATAGGATTAGATACACAGCTCAGCAGGCTGTATCACACAGGATAGGATTAGATACACAGCTCAGCAGGCTGTATCACACAGGATAGGATTAGATACATAGCTCAGCAGGCTGTATCACACAGGATAGGATTAGATACACAGCTCAGCAGGCTGTATCACACAGGATAGGATTAGATACATAGCTCAGCAGGCTGTATCGCACAGGATAGGATTAGATACACATGAGGGCAGAGCCTGTCAGTGATGGGATTTAGACACTGAGTGAGAAGCAGATTCCTGTCTGGGTGTAGTAACATGGACACAGGAGTTGTAGTGGGTGGAGCTGCTGCAGGCAGAGCAGAGTGGGGGGCGTGTCCAGCCTGTGACTCATCTCTGTGCAGTGCAGCCAGGATTGTGTATCAATAAAGTTATGTATTCAACAAAACAAGAAGGGGAGAAAGTAACCAGATCTGCCAGGATAATGTGATGTCTTCCAGGGGGAAGGAAAGCTCGGACATGGAAACAGGTATTGGGGGCATATGTATGGAAGGTGAGGGGTGTTAGCAGCACATAAAAATAATTTTGACTTTGGGACAGGACAACCTCTTTAACCCCTTAATTAAGGACTCAGCCCTATTTCACCTTAAAGGGGTTGTCCCACTTCATTAAATAAGGTTACATTAAATCATTGCCCCCCACTGAACATTTCTTATAATACATGTAATTAAAAAAAACCATACTATTCAGCCTAAAAATGCTCCTTTCACTCCCCTTTGTTTGTGCTGGTATCCCATGGATACGGCCACATCTCGCCGGCCGCATCCATCACGCACCTGTGCACTGGTATCTATTGCGATCCTGCAGCCAGCCTCTCACTCACACTGTGAGCGCGCACGTCGCTTAGTTTTGCGCATGCGCGGGCGCCCGATCATAGCAGTGTATTACTGTTTTCTGGCAGCAGGAGGGAGCACACGGCGTCATAGCAACCGAGGAGGCCGTGCTCTCTGGTGCCCAGAAGGAGTCCAGACGGCAATCCACAGATGCCCCCCACCCCATAAGTGCCATCCACAGATCCCCCCACCCCATAAGTGCCATCCACAGATGCCCCCCACCCCATAAGTGCCATCCACAGATCCCCCCACCCCATAAGTGCCATCCACAGATGCTCCCCCCCATAAGTGTCATCCACAGATGCCCCCCCCCCATAAGTGCTATCCACAGATGCCCCCCCCATAAGTGCTATCCACAGATGCCCCCCCATAAGTGCTATCCACAGATGCCCCCCCCCATAAGTGCCATCCACAGATGCCCCCCCCATAAGTGCTATCCACAGATGCCCCCCCATAAGTGCTATCCACAGATGGCCCCCCCATAAGTGCTATCCACAGATGCCCCCCCATAAGTGCTATCCACAGATGCCCCCCCCATAAGTGCCATCCACAGATGCCCCCCATAAGTGCTATCCACAGATGCCCCCCATAAGTGCCATCCACAGATGCCCCCCATAAGTGCCATCCACAGATGCCCCCCATAAGTGCCATCCACAGATGCCCCCATAAGTGCCATCCACAGATGCCCCCCCATAAGTGCTATCCACAGATGCCCCCCCCATAAGTGCCATCCACAGATGCCCCCCCATAAGTGCTATCCACAGATGCTCCCCCCCATAAGTGCCATCCACAGATGCCCTCCCCCCATAAGTGCCATCCACAGATGCCCCCCCATAAGTGCCATCCACAGATGCCCCCCCATAAGTGCTATCCACAGATGGCCCCCCCCATAAGTGCCATCCACAGATGCCCCCCCATAAGTGCTATCCACAGATGCCCCCCCATAAGTGCTATCCACAGATGCCCCCCCCCATAAGTGCCATCCACAGATGCCCCCCCATAAGTGCTATCCACAGATGCTCCCCCCCATAAGTGCCATCCACAGATGCCCTCCCCCCATAAGTGCCATCCACAGATGCCCCCCCATAAGTGCTATCCACAGATGGCCCCCCCCATAAGTGCTATCCACAGATGGCCCCCCCATAAGTGCTATCCACAGATGCCCCCCCATAAGTGCTATCCACAGATGCCCCCCCCATAAGTGCTATCCATAGATGCCCCCCCCATAAGTGCTATCCACAGATGCCCCCCCCCATAAGTGCCATCCACAGATGCCCCCCCCCATAAGTGCCATCCACAGATGCCCCCCCATAAGTGCTATCCACAGATGCCCCCCCCATAAGTGCCATCCACAGATGCCCCCCCCCCCATAAGTGCCATCCACAGATGCCCCCCCATAAGTTCTATCCACAGATGCCCCCCCCATAAGTGCTATCCACAGATGCCCCCCCCCATAAGTGCTATCCACAGATGCCCCCCCATAAGTGCTATCCACAGATGCCCCCCCCATAAGTGCCATCCACAGATGCCCCCCCATAAGTGCCATCCACAGATGCCCCCCCATAAGTGCCATCCACAGATGCCCCCCCATAAGTGCTATCGACAGATGCCCCCCCCCCATAAGTGCTATCCACAGATGCCCCCCAATAAGTGCTATCCACAGATGCCCCCCCATAAGTGCCATCCACAGATGCCCCCCCCATAAGTGCCATCCACAGATGCCCCCCAATAAGTGCTATCCACAGATGCCCCCCCATAAGTGCCATCCACAGATGCCCCCCCATAAGTGCCATCCACAGATGCCCCCCATAAGTGCCATCCACAGATGCCCCCCCCATAAGTGCCATCCACAGATGCCCCCCCCATAAGTGCTATCCACAGATGCCCCCCCATAAGTGCCATCCACAGATGCCCCCCCATAAGTGCCATCCACAGATGCCCCCCCATAAGTGCTATCCACAGATGCCCTCCCCCCATAAGTGCTATCCACAGATGCCCTCCCCCCATAAGTGCTATCCACAGATGCCCCCCCCATAAGTGCTATCCTCAGATGCCCTCCCCCCATAAGTGCTATCCACAGATGCCCCCCCATAAGTGCCATCCACAGATGCCCCCCCATAAGTGCCATCCACAGATGCCCCCCCATAAGTGCCATCCACAGATGCCCCCCCCATAAGTGCTATCCACAGATGCCCCCCCCATAAGTGCCATCCACAGATGCCCCCCCAATAAGTGCTATCCACAGATGCCCCCCCCATAAGTGCCATCCACAGATGCCCCCCCCCCATAAGTGCCATCCACAGATGCCCCCCCATAAGTGCCATCCACAGATGCCATAATATAGTTCAAATAGCCTAAGGCTACAAAACTCCTGTTTCTGGTCATTTAAAACATAACGTTTATTTCTATCAATAAAACTAAATGATTTTCCTATTTCATGACGTAAAGTCATAGTTTTATTAAAGACACGGAGGCGAGTATTGCTATCTCCTTCTTTACTTCCACCAATAGCAGCAAAGGAGAAATTTACATAATCATAACAATAAAGGATCCTCCCCTGACAGATCCTATAATAAGCAGTGTCCTCTTCAGTAACTTCCTCTTTCTTTGAATCCACGACACCAACCGCAACACCGTAACTTGAAACCGTAACCGAAACTGGAACTGGATCCGAAACCGACAACCATCCTGGTCCGTCAGACTGTAGAACTCAAGCCAACATGGCTAACACTTCAGGAAACCTGGAACAACACTGAATTCTATACGCGTGGGGCTTTCAACCTGAAACAGAATAAATAATATAGCCAGTGTAAAAATCGGGTAGAAACTGAGCAATATCGACCCTGGAACGGTCGTACATCAAAAGGTCGCTGATAAACAGAACCATAAATAACCTTAATGGCAATATATGTCATAAATAACAACAAAAGACAATGTAAACAGTCAATAAGATCACAATAAAATCACCATAAAATCACAATAACAGGGCGGGCATGAGAAAACCCAGGGCGGGCAATACTCGCCTCCGTGTCTTTAATAAAACTATGACTTTACGTCATGAAATAGGAAAATCATTTAGTTTTACAGCAAGACACGGAGGCTTCGTATTGCAAGTTCAAAGCTGCTCAATAATAGATGAAAACACATGAGGGGGCGGACGGAAATAAAATTCTCTGAACGTCGTGGCCCTAGACCAGTCAGCCAGACGCAGAATGTCCTCCAACCGAGACCCCGAAACAGCCAGGGCAGTGGCAGCCGCGCCCCTGGCCGAATGAGCGGTAAAGACCGCCGTATCAATCCCAGAAAGGGACATAACCCACTTCATCCAACGTGCCAAAGTGGGACTAGACACCGGGCCAAAAGGATGGCGAATAGAGAGGAAAAGCTGTGGGATGTCCGCGGAGCGGTGAGCCCGAGTGCGCAACTCATATTCCCGCAAACAGGCTACCGGACAGAGCGCCGGAGAAGACGGGAAACAGGGATAAGACACAGACCGAATATTGGTCTTGGTGCGCCGCGTAATGTTAAATGTGACGCCCTCGGGAGTAAAGGATCTCGCATCGTGATCCAGAGTCCTGACATCGGAAACCCTCTTACAAGAAATGAGGCAAAAGAGGGTCAACAACTTGGCTGACAGCTGACGGAGGGAGAGGGCCGAGTTTTCAGGCCACTCAGATAAGAAAGAAAGGACCAGGGAAACGTCCCACGTAGTGGTGAAGCGTGGCCGAGGAGGTCGAGCCAAGCGTGAGCCACGCAGTAGGCGTGACACCGAAGGATGCTGACCCGCCGGAACGCCATCAAAACCCTGATGAGTAGAAGAAATCGCTGAACGGAACAAATTAATGGTCCGATAAGCTTTCCCTGCTTCAAAAAGAGACGTAAGGAATTGTAATAAATGGGTCACAGGCGCCGAAACGGGATCCAGGTTCCGTTCCACGCACCAGCTAACCCAAGATCCCCAAGCTGCCCGGTAAGACTTTCGGGTGCCGGGAGCCCAAGCGTTGTCCAGGAGGCGTCTAGTAGCCTCCGAAATTCCCTCGACCTCTCCGGGAGTCCTGAGAGTCGGCACGCCAGAAGTTGAAGGGATCCGTCGACCAGCAGGGGGTGTGGAGCACCCAGATGGTCCTGGAGGAGATCCGTCCGATCCGTAAGGAGGAGAGGTACATCCACTAGGAGTTCCAGGAGGATCGGGTACCAGGCTTGAGACCCCCAGAAGGGGATCACCACCACCAACTCCGCATGCTGACGACGAGTCTGTAGCAACATCCTCGGGATCATGGCAAAAGGCGGAAACGCGTAATGTAGAGCTGATGACCAGTCCTGGAGAAACGCATCCACCGCCTCCGCCTCCGGATCCGGGCGCCAGCTGAAGAACCTGGGCAGGTGAGTATTTTGCCGGGACGCAAAGAGGTCTATGGCACAAGGACCCCAGATGTCCGAGATCGTGGAGAACATCTCCGGAGCGAGCCTCCAGTCGCTGCCGTCCGTGAAGCATCTGGAACTCCAATCCGCTCGGTAGTTGTGTAGACCCGGAAGGTACTCCGCCTGTATCATGATGTCCCTGGAAAGACAGTAGGACCAGAACTCTTTCGCCAGTCGGGCCAAGGTAGCCGATTGGGTGCTGCCCAGGTGATTGATATATCGGACCGCCGACACATTGTCCATGCGTAGTCGGATGCACGCATGTGCGATGTCCTTGGTAAAACTCCGGATGGCAAATGAGCCCGCCAGAAGTTCCAGGGCGTTGATGTGGAATTGGGTCTCGTCCTCCGACCATCGACCCCCTGTGGAAATACCCTCGCAGTGGGCACCCCAGCCTTGGAGACTCGCGTCCGACTCCACCGTGAATTCTGGTTGAAATCCGAAGATCGCTCTGCCATTCCAGGCTTCCAAATTGCATATCCACCAACGGAGTTCCTCCCGAGCTTCTTGATCCAGAACCACCGCGTCTGCGAACGAGGCCCCGGCACGAAGGTGGGCGATCTTTAGGCGTTGTAGAGCCCGATAATGGAGAGGAGCGGGGAATACCGCCTGGATAGAAGAGGCCAGCAGGCCAATGATGCGAGCCAGGTGGCGTAGGGATAGGGAGGTAGCTGAGAGAGCACGTCTCAACTCCTTGCGTATCGTCCGCAATTTCTCTGACGGAAGACTGAGAGATTCCGCAACAGAGTCCACCGTGAAGCCTAGGAACTCCATCCGTCGAGACGGCGTGAGGCAGGACTTCTCGGGGTTCGACAGGAAGCCAAGAGCCATAAGGAGGTTCGAGGTCCACTGGAGGTGTTGTAACAGCGTCGACCGACATTGATGCATAATGAGGATGTCGTCTAGATAGATGACTAGACGCACACCCCGACTCCGTAGCCAGGCCATGACCGGGCGCAGCAGCTTGGTAAAGCACCAAGGCGCCGAAGAAAGGCCGAACGGAAGGCAAGTAAAGCGCCACACTTCGCCCCTCCACAGGAAGCGCAGGAGATCCCTGGACGAGGAGGCAATTGGGACCGTCAGATATGCATCTTTGAGGTCCAGCTTCACCATCCAGTCCCCTGGAACCAGCAAGTCCCGAAGGAGGTGAACTCCCTCCATCTTGAAGTGGCGATAGCGCACCACCGCGTTCAGGGCACGGAGATTTATCACCGGACGCATTTGTCCGCCCTTTTTCTGTACCAGAAAAATGTTGCTGAGTACACCCTCTGTAGTAGGAGGGGCCCTTTCTATCGCCCTTTTCTGAAAAAGGGAATACAGTTCTGAGTCCACGAGTTCCCTGTCTGGACGCGCCAGAGGGAGTGGAGGGGGTGAAGGGATAAGATTTGGCGAATCCGTGAGTTCTATGTGGAACCCCTGCACAGTGGTCAGCACCCATGGGTCTGATGTAATGCTGGACCAAACGTGGGAACAAAGACGGAGTCTGCCCCCGACACAAAGATCCAAAGAAGTCCCCACAGGGGAAAGACTTACCGTAGGACTTTCGGAAAGACGGATTCCCTCGGACGGACCTCGATCGCCATTGGCCACCTCTGGCCGGGAAGAATGGAGGAGGGTTCCTCTGCTCCTGAAAGGGCTGTCTTTGCGAAAAGGAGCCTCTGCCCGAGCTACGGGCCTGAAATGTGGAACGCCGGACAGGCGGCCCCTACTACTGCCGGCCCTGGTGGAGACCCGTCCCTGGAACACCCTACGCATGGAGGACTGGGCCTTGTCTAGTGCCGTAAATGCCCCCACGTATCTGCCGAGGTCCCCAAACAGTAGGCCATTAGCGTCCTTTCCTGCCTCGGTAAGTGCCAGGTTAGCCAGTTTCGGGTCAATTTTGAATAGTATGGCTTTACGCCGTTCAATGGCCAGGGACGAGTTAGTGCTGCCCGCAATACAGGTGGCCCTCTGTATCCATCCAGAAAGCTCCTCCGGGTCTATTGGAGAGCCGTCAACTCTGGCCGATTCGGCCATCTCAAAAATTTTGGCCAGGGGGCCAAATATGTCTAGGAGCTTGTCCTGGCAACTCCTTAGTGCCGAATCCAACCCCTTACGGGGGTTCCAGCCGGTCTTAGACAGGAACTGGGTCATTTTTGGGTCAACTGAAGGTGTCTCACAGACCCTGTTGGGAACTAGTGGTCTGGGACATTCGGATCTGAGTTTGCTGCGCGCCTCTTTACTGAGAGGACGGCGCACCCAGTGCTCCAGATAAGTGCTCACATGAGCCGCCGGCAGCCATTCCGCCGATCTAGGGTGGTGGAGGGCATCAGGGTCGAATAAGGGGTTGCCAGAGGGGTCCACCAGGGCAGATGCCGCATTGGGAGTGGTGGTGGCAGGACCCATAGACCCAGAGGTGGAAGGCACGGGGTCAGTAGTGCCCGGAATGTCATATTCCATTTCCACTTCCGAATTGCCGCTCGCCTCCGCAAAAGCCTCCGCATCAGAATCCAACTCTGATTCCACATCACTATTTTGTGCTCTAGCACATTTCCACGTGCGCGCCCTTTCTGCCTGGCGCGGTAAGGCTCTTTTGCGCGATCTATGCACGCTCTCAATGGTGGCTGAGATCACACCAGTCAGGTTCTCCTGTATATTAGGAGTATTACAAGCGGCAGGCTGCGGATGAGGTCTAGCAGGAGTTTGATTAGAGGGGCCAGGAGCATGGGCAGATAAGGCCTGGGATATGGTCTGGGATATCATGGATGACATGGATCCCATGGCTTCTATTATTGCGCTTGATACAGAGCGCTGCAGATCCAGGGCCTGCACATTCAATTCAGACCTTCCGGGGTCCCCAGATGTAGGGGGGGTAGGCCCGGATGGGGATCGGTCGGATGACATATTAGAATGTACAATATAATACTATCGGCACACACAGAACCTCAGGGGAGACTAATAAGGGCAGAGGTAGGCCTAACAGAACCTAAGAACTAACCAAAAGAGGGGTTAATCACCCCAGAAGCCGCAGAGAGGAGCCGATTCCGTCCGGTGCACAAGCAGAGCCGAAATCCCGCGAGAACACGCGCGGGAGCTCCCAAAATGGCCGCCGAGATCTCGCGAGATCTCGCGGCCCGCGGGAAAAACAAGCAGGGCCTGTGCCGGAGCGAAACTGACAGCGGAGCGCTGAGGAAAAAAGGTAACAGGGGAGAAAAGACCCTCCGGACGCAGGACAGGCCGCAGGCCACGCCACAGGCCAGGAGGAATAATAAAGGGGGAGAATCGCCGGAAGCAAGAAGCAGCCGGAAGAAAAACCGGCACTAAAACAATAGGGTAACGCTAAATAGGGGGAGAAACCCCCCAAGAAGGTAAAGAGGGCCCAGAAATCAACAAGAGATAAAGGCCCATGTAAAATAAAATAAATATAAGGGGATAAAACCCTATAAAGCAAAACAGCATAAAATATGGCACCCTGAGCAAACTAAAGCTCAGGGATTAACCCTTAAATCACAGTAAAAGCAAAAGCATATAGTGAATAGATGTTACTTAGCTTTGGTGAGCAGCAAAGAAAGAGGAAGTTACTGAAGAGGACACTGCTTATTATAGGATCTGTCAGGGGAGGATCCTTTATTGTTATGATTATGTAAATTTCTCCTTTGCTGCTATTGGTGGAAGTAAAGAAGGAGATAGCAATACGAAGCCTCCGTGTCTTGCTGTAAAACTAATATAGAACAGGAGAAAAAGAAAAGAAAAGAAATACTTATTTTAAAACGTAAAGGTGCTATGGTGATACTCTCGGCAGGAGACTGGGATATATTTCCCACAAGCGCGTCCTAATTTATTTGGGACATATTCCCTCTTATCGCCACTTAGGATATAGCTGCTGCTACATAGAGTGTCCAGGATAGCCTCATATATCCCACTTGAAATAATTCCCTATTAGCGCCACTCTAAGTGCAGCACTGCCGCTGGTGTATCAAAGTGTAGCGAGTCTGCAGTTCTCGTCACTCGGACACTGAATCAATCATGCACCTATTTTAAAAGATCAAACTAGAGCTCCCCCAACATGTTTCACCACTAGATGTGGCTTCATCAGGGGATGGAGCTACTGTCAACACGAGTGCTTAGTGCGTGGATGTTTATAACTGCTAGGGGTGGGACAGGAGTTGTTCTCTGTCCAATCCCTGCTCAGAGCTCGTGTGGCAGCATGATCATCCAATCCGGTACCTTAGAAGCTTTTATTCCATCATTTGTTCACGTCGCCCCCTCCAGAGCGCATGCGTCAGTACTTAGAAGATTTTTCCTCCGTCCTATATGCGCGTCACCCCTTTTGAGTGCGCATGCGTCGGGACTTCTATTCGTATCTTGTTCGGCAGCACGTACTGCGCATGCCCCCATACTTGGAGATTTTCCCATACTCAAAACTAGGTGTCTGTTAGACATGCGCATGCGTCGCTACTTCTTATTCGCATCCTGTTCAGGAGCGGGTATTGCACATGCCCCCATACTTAGAGATTTTCCCATATTCATGATGTCTATTGGGCATGCGCATGCATAACTACTTCTTATTCGCACCCTGTTCAGGGGCGAATTCTGCGCATGCCCCCATACTTAGAAATTTTTCCATATTC
>NW_024400274.1:0-39636 GCF_905171765.1 Bufo bufo
TCTGAATGGAGCCTTACAGAGGGGTGATCAATGACAGGGGGGTGATCAATGACAGGGGGGGGTGATCAATGACAGGGGGTTGATCAATGACAGGGGGGTGATCAATGACAGGGGGGGGTGATCAATGACAGGGGGTTGATCAATGACAGGGGGGTGATCAGGGAGTCTATATGGGGTGATAACCACAGTCATTGATCATGCCCCTGTAAGGCTTCATTCAGACGTCCGTATGCGTTTTGCGGATCCGATCCATCTATCAGTGCATCCGTAAAAATCATGCGGACATCTGAATGGAGCTTTACAGGGGGGTAATCAATGACAGGGGGGTGATCAGGGAGTCTATATGGGGTGATCACCACAGTCATTGATCATGCCCCTGTAAGGCTTCATTCAGACGTCCGGATGCGTTTTGCGGATCCGATCCATCTATCAGTGGATCCGTAAAAATCATGCGGACGTCTGAATGGAGCTTTACAGGGGGGTGATCAATGACAGGGGTGTAATCAATGACAGGGGGGTGATCAGGGAGTCTATATGGGGTGATCACCACAGTCATTGATCACGCCCCTGTAAGGCTTCATTCAGACGTCCGGATGCGTTTTGCGGATCCGATCCATCTATCAGTGCATCCGTAAAAATCATGCGGACATCTGAATGGAGCTTTACAGGGGGGTGATCAATGACAGGGGGGTGATCAGGGAGTCTATATGGGGTGATCACCACAGTCATTGATCACGCCCCTGTAAGGCTTCATTCAGACGTCCGGATGCGTTTTGCGGATCCGATCCATCTATCAGTGCATCCGTAAAAATCATGCGGACATCTGAATGGAGCTTTACAGGGGGGTGATCAATGACAGGGGTGTAATCAATGACAGGGGGGTGATCAGGGAGTCTATATGGGGTGATCACCACAGTCATTGATCACGCCCCTGTAAGGCTTCATTCAGACGTCCGGATGCGTTTTGCGGATCCGATCCATCTATCAGTGCATCCGTAAAAATCATGCGGACATCTGAATGGAGCTTTACAGGGGGGTGATCAATGACAGGGGGGTGATCAGGGAGTCTATATGGGGTGATAACCACAGTCATTGATCATGCCCCTGTAAGGCTTCATTCAGACGTCCGGATGCATTTTGCGGATCCGATCCATCTATCAGTGCATCCGTAAAAATCATGCGGACATCTGAATGGAGCTTTACAGGGGGGTAATCAATGACAGGGGGGTGATCAGGGAGTCTATATGGGGTGATCACCACAGTCATTGATCACGCCCCTGTAAGGCTTCATTCAGACGTCCGGATGCGTTTTGCGGATCCGATCCATCTATCAGTGCATCCGTAAAAATCATGCGGACATCTGAATGGAGCTTTACAGGGGGGTGATCAATGACAGGGGTGTAATCAATGACAGGGGGGTGATCAATGACAGGGGGGGGTGATCAATGACAGGGGGTTGATCAATGACAGGGGGGTGATCAGGGAGTCTATATGGGGTGATAACCACAGTCATTGATCATGCCCCTGTAAGGCTTCATTCAGACGTCCGTATGCGTTTTGCGGATCCGATCCATCTATCAGTGCATCCGTAAAAATCATGCGGACATCTGAATGGAGCTTTACAGGGGGGTAATCAATGACAGGGGGGTGATCAGGGAGTCTATATGGGGTGATCACCACAGTCATTGATCATGCCCCTGTAAGGCTTCATTCAGACGTCCGGATGCGTTTTGCGGATCCGATCCATCTATCAGTGGATCCGTAAAAATCATGCGGACGTCTGAATGGAGCTTTACAGGGGGGTGATCAATGACAGGGGTGTAATCAATGACAGGGGGGTGATCAGGGAGTCTATATGGGGTGATCACCACAGTCATTGATCACGCCCCTGTAAGGCTTCATTCAGACGTCCGGATGCGTTTTGCGGATCCGATCCATCTATCAGTGCATCCGTAAAAATCATGCGGACATCTGAATGGAGCTTTACAGGGGGGTGATCAATGACAGGGGGGTGATCAGGGAGTCTATATGGGGTGATCACCACAGTCATTGATCACGCCCCTGTAAGGCTTCATTCAGACGTCCGGATGCGTTTTGCGGATCCGATCCATCTATCAGTGCATCCGTAAAAATCATGCGGACATCTGAATGGAGCTTTACAGGGGGGTGATCAATGACAGGGGTGTAATCAAAGACAGGGGGGTGATCAGGGAGTCTATATGGGGTGATCACCACAGTCATTGATCACGCCCCTGTAAGGCTTCATTCAGACGTCCGGATGCGTTTTGCGGATCCGATCCATCTATCAGTGCATCCGTAAAAATCATGCGGACATCTGAATGGAGCTTTACAGGGGGGTGATCAATGACAGGGGGGTGATCAGGGAGTCTATATGGGGTGATAACCACAGTCATTGATCATGCCCCTGTAAGGCTTCATTCAGACGTCCGGATGCATTTTGCGGATCCGATCCATCTATCAGTGCATCCGTAAAAATCATGCGGACATCTGAATGGAGCTTTACAGGGGGGTAATCAATGACAGGGGGGTGATCAGGGAGTCTATATGGGGTGATCACCACAGTCATTGATCACGCCCCTGTAAGGCTTCATTCAGACGTCCGGATGCGTTTTGCGGATCCGATCCATCTATCAGTGCATCCGTAAAAATCATGCGGACATCTGAATGGAGCTTTACAGGGGGGTGATCAATGACAGGGGTGTAATCAATGACAGGGGGGTGATCAGGGAGTCTATATGGGGTGATCACCACAGTCATTGATCACGCCCCTGTAAGGCTTCATTCAGACGTCCGGATGCGTTTTGCGGATCCGATCCATCTATCAGTGCATCCGTAAAAATCATGCGGACATCTGAATGGAGCTTTACAGGGGGGTGATCAATGACAGGGGGGTGATCAGGGAGTCTATATGGGGTGATAACCACAGTCATTGATCATGCCCCTGTAAGGCTTCATTCAGACGTCCGGATGCATTTTGCGGATCCGATCCATCTATCAGTGCATCCGTAAAAATCATGCGGACATCTGAATGGAGCTTTACAGGGGGGTAATCAATGACAGGGGGGTAATCAATGACAGGGGGGTGATCAGGGAGTCTATATGGGGTGATCACCACAGTCATTGATCACGCCCCTGTAAGGCTTCATTCAGACGCCCGTATGCGTTTTGCAGATCCGATCCATCCATCAGTGGATCCGTAAAAATCATGCGGACATCTGAATGGAGCTTTACAGGGGGTTGATCAATGACAGGGGTGTAATCAATGACAGGGGGGTGATCAGGGAGTCTATATGGGGTGATCAGGGGCTAATAAGGGGTTAATAAGTGACGGGGGGGGGGTGTAGTGTAGTGTAGTGGTGCTTGGTGGGACTTTACTGAGCTACCTGTGTCCTCTGGTGGTCGATCCAAACAAAGGGGACCACCAGAGGACCAGGTAGCAGGTATATTAGACGCTGTTATCAAAACAGCGTCTAATATACCTGTTAGGGGTTAAAAAAAACACATCTCCAGCCTGCCAGCGAACGATCGCCGCTGGCAGGCTGGAGATCAACTCTCTTACCTTCCGTTCCTGTGAGCGCGCGCGCCTGTGTGCGCGCGTTCACAGGAAATCTCGCGTCTCGCGAGAGGACGCACCGGCGCGTCCACCCAGAAGAGCAGGGCCGCCGCAAAGACGCAATCCTGCGTACGGCGGTCCTGAGGTGGTTAAAATCCATTGTGGTGGTGTATAGAGCCAAAAATGTTAGAATTGTGTAGATGTCCCAATATTTATGGACCTGACTGTATATCAAACCACTTAATCAGTATTTGTGGAAGCAGGCATCAAACAATATTTGGTGGAAACAGGTATATTGAACCCCTTAATCAGTATTTTGTGGAGAAGGTATATCGTAGGCATCAATCAATATTTGGTGGAAGCAGGCATATAAAACCCTTTAATCAATATTTTGTGGGAGCAGGTATGTTGCAGCCCTCAATCAGTATTTTGTAGCAGCAGGTATTTCAAACCCCTTAATCAATATTTTCTGGAAGCAGGTAAATTGCAGGCCTCAATCAATATTTGGTGGAAACAGGTAGAACCCCTTAATTAGTAGTTTGTGGAAGAAGGTATATCGCAGCCCCTAATCAGTTCCTTATGGAATCAGGCATATCAAACGCCTTAGTCGATATTTTGTGGAAGCAGGTATATTGTAGGCCTCAATCAGTATTTTGTGGCAGCAGGTATATCAAGCCCCTTAATCAATATTTTGTGGAAGCAGATATATCAGAGGCCTAAATCAATATTTAGTGGAAATAGGTATATCAAACCCCTTAATCAGTATTTTGTGGAACAAGGTATATAGTTGGCATCAATCAATAGTTGGTGGAAGTAGGTATATCAAATCCCTAATCAGCATTTTGTGGAAGCAGGGATATCAAACCCCTTAATCAGTATTTTGTAGCCATGCTCATGGTCGTGACTCCCCCGCATGCAGTTGCCTGCGGTTTGGTCTGTTGTCAACCACATGGTGAGGACTGCTGGTATGTTGCCTCACATGTGGTTGCCGCTGGCAACATGTTTGTGTTCGCAGTATAGCAGCCTGAGCTTTTGCTAGGCAGCTTGTTGTGAAAGGCATGCGGTAGCACAGGACAACCTCTCTTTGTATGTGTGCACTTTCCTTGTTTGTTGTGCACGAGGTTGTTGTATGTCTGTACTGTGAGACTTTCCTTCACTTGCGGTCATAAAAAGAATGTCTGATGTTAAGTTGATGTTTTTATGCTCTTGATATTTATTGCAGCTATGGGTGTCCTAATTACCTGTGTGTTTTGATGTGTGTGCTGTCTCCCTTGTGTTTGTGTGGACAGCGTATTTGAGCACGGGTTCCCAGTCAGCAAGGCTGTGGCAGGTTAGTGTGGAACTGCTTGGTTCACCTGTCATATCCATATGTCTGTTTATGTTCCCCTTCTCCTTGCAGCTTTGCCAGTAAGACTCCTGTTCATCCGTGCCTAGGAGGAACAGGTCGTCTTACCCTGCTCCTAGTTCAGTGCCACCCTGAGGGCTAGTAGGGACCCCAAGGTTCCGGAGTATGAGCCCTCCTACCATCAGGGTTGGCTCATACAGCTAGGAGTCAGGGTCAGAATTAGGGACGTGATAGGAGGTGACCTGCTCCCTAGTTCTGTCGTCCTGGCCGAGCAATGACTACATCTTCTGACATCGCACGGCTGAGGGTTTTCCCCATCCGCAGCCGTGACAGCAGGTATATTGCAGGCCTCAATCAATATTTGGTGGAAACAGATATAGCAAACCACTTAATCAGTATTTTGTAGAAGCAGGTATATCGTAGGCCTGTTTCAATATTTGGCAGAAACAGGTATATCTAACCCCTTAATCAGTATTTTGTGGAAGCAGGTATATCGTAGGTCTCAATCAATATTTGGTGGAAGCAGGTAAATCAAACCCCTTAATCAGTATTTTGTAGAAGCAGGTATAACACAGCCCTCAAACAGTATTTAATGGAAGCAGGTATATAAAACTCCTTAATCAGTATTTTGTGGAAGCAGGTATTTTGCACTCCTCAATCAATATTTGGTAGAAACATGTATATTGAACCACTTAATCAGTATTTTGTGGAAGCAGGTATATCGTAGCTCTAAATCAGTATTTTGTGAAAGAAGGTATATCAAACCCCTTAATTATTATTTTGAGGAAGCAGGTATATCACAGCCCTTAATCTATATTTGGTGGAAACAGGTATATCGAACAACTTAATCAGTATTTTGTGGAAGCAGGTATATCGCGGGCCTCAATCAATATTTGGTGGAAACAGGTATATCGAACCCATTAATTAGTATTTTGTGGAAGCAGGTATATCGCACCCCTCAATCAATATTTGGTGGAACCAGGTATATCAAACTGCTTAATCAGTATTTTGTGGAAGCAGTTATATTTTAGGCCTCGATCAATATTTAGTGGAAACAAGTATATCAAACCCCTTAATCTTTTTTTGTGGAAGCAGGTATATTGTAGGCCTCAATTAATATTTTGTAGAAACAGGTATATCGTAGGCCTCAATCATTTTGTGGTTGAAACAGGAATATCGAACCACTTACCAGTATTTTGTAGAAGAAGGTATATCGTAGGCATCAATCAATATTTGGTGGAAGCAGGTATATCAAACCCCTTAGTCAGTATTTTGTGGAAGCAGGTATATCAAAGCCCTCAATCAGTATTTTGTGGAAGCAGGTATATCAAAAACCCCTTACTCAGTATTTTGTGGAAGCAGGTCTATCGCAGGCCTCAATTAATATCTGGTGGAAAGAGGTATATTAAACCCCGTAATTAGTACTTTGTGGAAGCAGGTATATCAAATCCCTTAATCAGTATTTTGTGGAAGCAGGTATATCGTAGACCTTAATCAATATTTGGTAGAAACAGGTATATCGAACCTCTTTATCAGTATTTTGTGGAAGCAGGTTTATCGCAGGCCTCAATTAATATCTGGTGGAAACAGGTATATTAAACCCCGTAATTAGTATTTTGTGGAAGCAGATATATTGTAGGCCTCATTTAATATTTGGTAGAAACAGGTTTATCGAACCCCTTAATCAGTATTTTGTGAAAGCAGGTATATTGTAGCCCTCAATCAGTATTTTGTGGAAGTAGGTATATCAAACCTCTTAATCAGTATTTTGTGGAAGCAGGTATATTGTAGACCTCAATCACTATTTTGTGAAAGTAGGTATATCAAACCTCTTAATCAGTATTTTTTGGAAGCAGGTATATCAAACCCCTTAATCTGTATTTTGTGGAAGCAGGCATATTGCAGGCCTCAATCAAAATTTGGTAGAAATAGTTATATAGGACCCCTTAATTAGTATTTAGTTGAAGCAGGTATATCGTAGCCCCCAATTAGTATTTTGTGGCAGCAGGTATATCAAACCTCTTAATCAATAAATTGTGGAAGCAGGTATATCGCAGGCCTCAATGAATATTTGGTGTAAACAGGTATATCAAACCCCTTAATCTGTATTTTTTTTAACCAGGTATATCGTAGCCCTCTATCAGTATTTTGTGGAAACAGGTATATCGAACCCCTTAATCAGTATTTTATGGAAGCAAGTATATCGCACACCTCAATCAGTACTTTGTAGAAGCAGGTATATCATACCCCTTAATAAATATTTTGTGGAAGTAGGCATATCGCCGGCCTCAATCAATATTCAGTAGAAATAAGTATATTGATTCCCTTTTATCAGTATTTTGTGGAAGCAGGAATATCGCAGGCCTCAATAGATATTTGGTGGGAACAAGTATATCAAACCCCTTTTTAATATTTTTTGGAAGCAGGTATATCGCCACCCTCAATCAATATTTGGTGGAAACAGGTATATCAAACCCCTTTATCAGTATTTTGTTGTTGAAGCAGGTATATTGCAGCCCTCAATCAGTATTTTGTGGAAGCGAGTATATCAAACCCCTTAATCAGTACTTTGTGGAAGCAGTTATATTGCAGGCCTCAATCAATATTTGGTGGAAACAGGTATATTGAACCCCTTAATCAATATTTTTTGGAAGCAGGTATATCATAGCCCTCAATAAATATTTGGTGGAAGCAGGTATACTAATCCCCTTAAAGGAAACGTGCCAACTCCTAAATGCATGTAAACCGCAGTGTGATACTAATCATACTTTCATGCTATAGTCCTCTATATGTGTGAGACTTCAGAAAGGGAAGCCGACTTGCGGGCTGTCACTCAAAGGCAAGAGAAGTCATGGTTACCTTGACTTGATGCAAGGAGGCCGCTGCCCCCTTGACTTCAAACTGACATGCAAATTAGCGCGGACGGATGATAAAAAATCATTTTCTGACCTTATGAAGCTTCGGACTGCAGGATAAAAAGTATAATTAGTATCACACTGCGGGCTACCCTGAGGTACTGCTGGCGGGTTTATATGCTTTTAGGAGATGACAGGTTCCCTTTAATTAGTATTTTGTGGAAGCAGGTGTATCGCACCCCTCAATCAATTTTTGGTGGAAGCCGGTATAACAAACCCCTTAATCAGTATTTTGTGGAAGCAGGTATATCGTAGGCCAAAAATCAATATTTGGTAGAAACAGGTATATCGAACCCCTTAATCAGAATTTTGTGGAAGCAGGTTTATCGCAGCCCTCAATCAGTAGTTTGTGGAAGCAAGTATATCATACCCCTTAATCAGTATTTTGTGGAAGCAGGTATATCGTAGCTCTCAATCAGAATTTTGTGGAAGTAGGTATATCAAACCTCTTAATCAGTATTTTGTGGAAGCAGGAATATCATAGGCCTCAATCAATATTTGGTGAAAACAGGTATATCGAACTCCTAAATCTGTATTTTGTGGAAGCAGGTATATCATAGGCCTCAATCAATATTTGGTAGAAACAGGTATATCAAACCACTTAATTACTATTTTCTGGAAGCAGGTATATGGCAGCCCTCAATCAGTATTTTGTGAAAGCAGGTATATCGAACCCCTTAATCAGTATTTTGTGGAAGCAAGTTTATCGAATCCTTTAATCAGTATTTTGTGGAAGCAAGTATATCGCAGCCATCAATCAGGATTTTGTGGAGGCAGGTATATAAAAAACCCTTAATCAGGATTTTGTGGAAGCAGTTGTACCGCAGGTCTCAATCAATATTTGGTGGAAACAGGTATTTCAAACCCCTCAATCACTATTTTGTGGAAGCAGGTATATTGAACCCCTTAATCTATATTTTGTGGAAGCAGGTATATTGTAGCCTTCAATTAATATTTGGTGGAAGCAGGTATATCAATCCCCTTAAAGGGAAACTGTCACCTCCTTTATGCATTTAAACCCGCTAGCAGTACCTCAGGGTAGCCCACAGTGTGATACTAATCATACTTTTCATCCTATAGTCTGATGCTACATAAGTTTAGAAAACAATATTTTATCCTCCATCCGCGCTAATATGTATGTCAGCTTGAAGTCAAGGGGCAGCAGCCTCCTTGCTTCAAGTCAAGGTATCCACGCCACCTCTTGCCTTTGAGTGACAGCCCGCAATTTGGCTTCGCTTTCCCAAGTCTCACACATGTGCGGTGCCCTCTGTTTTACTACGCGATCCCGTGTCGTGCAGTAAAATAGAGGGCACCGCGCATGCTTGAGACTTCAGAAAGCGAAGCTGACTTGCGGGCTGTCACTCAAAGTCAAGAGGGGGCATGGTTACCTTGACTTGAAGCAAGGAGGCCACTGCCCCCTTGACTTCAAGCTGACATGCAAATTAGCGCGGATGGATGATAAAAGATTGTTTTCTGACCTTATGAAGCTTCAGATTGCAGGATAAAAAGTATGATTAGTATGACATTGCGGGCTACCCTGAGGTACTGCTGGTGGGTTTACATGCATTTAGGAGATGACAGGTTCCCTTTAATCAGTATTTTTTGGAAGCAGGTATATCACACCCCTCAATCAATATTTGGTGGAAGCAGTTATAATGAACCCCTTAATCAGTATTTTGTGGAAGCAGGTATATCACATCCCTCAATAAAAAAATTTGCCACAGTTATATCACATCACCCTGTTTATTTGGGGCACCAGGTCTATCGCAGCCCTCAATCAGTATTTTGTGAAAGCAGGTATATCACACCCCTCAATCAGTATTTTGTGGAAGCAGGTATATCGCAGGCCTTAATCAATATTTGGTGGAAACAGGTATATCGAACTCCTTAATCGGTGTTTTGTGGAAACAGGTATATTGCAGACCTCAATCATTATTTTGTAGAAACAGGTTTATCGAACCCCTTAATCAGTATTTTGTGGAAGCAGGTATATCGTAGGCCTCAATCAATATTTGGTATAAGTAGGTGTATCAAACCTCTTAGCCATTATTTTGTGGAAGCAGGTATATCGCACCCCTCAATCAATATTTGGTGGAAGTAGGAATATCGACCCTTAACCACCTCAGCCCCCAGTGCTTAAACACCCTGAAAGACCAGGCCACTTTTTACAAATCGGCACTACACTACTTTCACCGTTTATTGCTCGGTCATGCAACTTACCACCCAAATGAATTTTACCTCCTTTTCTTCTCACTAATAGAGCTTTCATTTGGTGGTATTTCATTGCTGCTGACATTTTTACTTTTTTTGTTATTAATTGAAATTTAACGATTTTTTTGCAAAAAAATGACATTTTTCACTTTCAGTTGTAAAATTTTGCAAAAAAAACTACATTCATATATAAATTTTGCTCTAAATTTATTGTTCTACATGTCTTTGATAAAAAAAAAATGTTTGGGTAAAAAAAAAAATGCTTTGGGTAAAAGTTATAGCGTTTACAAACTATGGTACAAAAATGTGAATTTCCGCTTTTTGAAGCAGCTCTGACTTTCTGAGCACCTGTCATGTTTCCTGAGGTTCTACAATGGCCAGACAGTACAAACACCCCACAAATGACCCCATTTCGGAAAGTACACACCCTAAGGTATTCGCTGATGGGCATAGTGAGTTCATAGAACTTTTTATTTTTTGTCACAAGTTAGCGGAAAATGATGATTTTTTTTTTCACACATCTGGTATCTCCGTACTCAGGAGAAGTTGAGGAATGTGTTTTGGGGTGTCATTTTACATATACCGATGCTGGGTGAGATAAATATCTTGGTCAAATGCCAACTTTGTATAAAAAAATGGGAAAAGTTGTCTTTTGCCAAGATATTTCTCTCACCCAGCATGGGTATATGTAAAATGACACCCCAAAACACATTCCCCAACTTCTCCTGAGTACGGAGATACCAGATGTGTGACACTTTTTTGCAGCCTAGGTGGGCAAAGGGGCCCATATTCCAAAGAGCACCTTTCGGATTTCACAGGTCATTTTTTACAGAATTTGATTTCAAACTCCTTACCACACATTTGGGCCCCTAGAATGCCAGGGCAGTATAACTACCCCACAAGTGACCCCATTTTGGAAAGAAGACACCCCAAGGTATTCCGTGAGGGGCATGGCAAGTTCCTAGAATTTTTTATTTTTTGTCACAAGTTAGTGGAAAATGATGATTTTTTTTTTTTTTTTTCATACAAAGTCTCATATTCCACTAACTTGTGACAAAAAATAAAAACTTCCATGAACTAACTATGCCCATCAGCGAATACCTTGGGGTCTCTTCTTTCCAAAATGGGGTCACTTGTGGGGTAGTTATACTGCCCTGGCATTCTAGGGGCCCAAATGTGTGGTAAGGAGTTTGAAATCAAATTCTGTAAAAAATGACCTGTGAAATCCGAAAGGTGCTCTTTGGAATATGGGCCCCTTTGCCCACCTAGGCTGCAAAAAAGTGTCACACATCTGGTATCTCTGTATTCAGGAGAAGTTGAGGAATGTGTTTTGGGGTGTCTTTTTACATATACCCATGCTGGGTGAGATAAATATCTTGGTCAAATGCCAACTTTGTATAAAAAAATGGGAAAAGTTGTCTTTTGCCAAGATATTTCTCTCACCCAGCATGGGTATATGTAAAATGACAGCCCAAAACACATTCCCAAACTTCTCCTGAGTACGGAGATACCAGATGTGTGACACTTTTTTGCAGCCTAGGTGGGCAAAGGGGCCCATATTCCAAAGAGCACCTTTCGGATTTCACTGGTCATTTTTTACAGAATTTGATTTCAAACTCCTTACCACACATTTGGGCCCCTAGAATGCCAGGGCAGTATAACTACCCCACAAGTGACCCCATTTTGGAAAGAAGAGACCCCAAGGTATTCGCTGATGGGCATAGTGAGTTCATGGAAGTTTTTATTTTTTGTCACAAGTTAGTGGAATATGAGACTTTGTATGAAAAAAAAAAATCAGCATTTTCCACTAACTTGTGACAAAAAATAAAAATTTCTAGGAACTCGCCATGCCCCTCACGGAATACCTTGGGGTGTCTTCTTTCCAAAATGGGGTCACTTGTGGGGTAGTTATACTGCCCTGGCATTTTCCAGGGGCCCTAATGTGTGGTAAGTAGGTAAATGACCTGTGAAATCCTAAAGGTGCTCTTTGGAATATGGGCCCCTTTGCCCACCTAGGCTGCAAAAAAGTGTCACACATGTGGTATCGCCGTATTCAGGAGAAGTTGGGGAATGTGTTTTGGGGTGTCATTTTACATATACCCATGCTGGGTGAGAGAAATATCTTGGCAAAACACAACTTTTCCCATTTTTTTATACAAAGTTGGCATTTGACCAAGATATTTCTCTCACCCAGCATGGGTATATGTAAAATGACACCCCAAAACACATTCCCCAACTTCTCCTGAGTACGGCGATACCAGATGTGTGACACTTTTTTGCAGCCTAGATGCGCAAAGGTGCCCAAAGTCCTTTTAGGAGGGCATTTTTAGACATTTGGATACCAGACTTCTTCTCACGCTTTGGGGCCCCTAGTATGCCAGGGCAGTATAAATACCCCACATGTGACCCCATTTTGGAAAGAAGACACCCCAAGGTATTCAATGAGGGGCATGGCGAGTTCATAGAAATTTTTTTTTTTTGGCACAAGTTAGCGGAAATTGATATTTTTAATTTTTTTCTCACAAAGTCTCCCGTTCCGCTAACTTGGGACAAAAATTTCAATCTTTCATGGACTCAATATGCCCCTCACGGAATACCTGGGGGTGTCTTCTTTCCGAAATGGGGTCACATGTGGGGTATTTATACTGCCCTGGCATTCTAGGGGCCCTAAAGCGTGAGAAGAAGTCTGGAATATAAATGTCTAAAAAATTTTACGCATTTGGATTCCGTGAGGGGTATGGTGAGTTCATGTGAGATTTTATTTTTTGACACAAGTTAGTGGAATATGAGACTTTGTAAAAAAAAAAATAATAATTTCGCTAACTTGGGCCAAAAAAATGTCTGAATGGAGCCTTACAGGGGGGTGATCAATGACAGGGGGGTGATCAATGACAGGGGGGTGATCAATGACAGGGGGGGTGATCAGGGAGTCTATATGGGGTGATCACCACAGTCATTGATCACCCCCCCTGGAAGGCTCCAGGGAGACGCCTGTATGTGTTTTGCAGATCCGATCCATCTATCAGTGGATCCGTAAAAATCATGCGGACATCTGAATGGAGCTTTACAGGGGGTTGATCAATGACAGGGGTGTAATCAATGACAGGGGGGTGATCAGGGAGTCTATATGGGGTGATAACCACAGTCATTGATCACGCCCCTGTAAGGCTTCATTCAGACGTCCGTATGCGTTTTGCGGATCCGATCCATCTATCAGTGCATCCGTAAAAATCATACGGACATCTGAATGGAGCTTTACAGGGGGGTAATCAATGACAGGGGGGTGATCAGGGAGTCTATATGGGGTGATAACCACAGTCATTGATCATGCCCCTGTAAGGTTTCATTCAGACGTCCGGATGCGTTTTGCGGATCCGATCCATCTATCAGTGCATCCGTAAAAATCATGCGGACATCTGAATGGAGCTTTACAGGGGGGTAATCAATGACAGGGTGGTGATCAGGGAGTCTATATGGGGTGATCACCACAGTCATTGATCATGCCCCTGTAAGGCTTCATTCAGACGTCCGGATGCGTTTTGCGGATCCGATCCATCTATCAGTGGATCCGTAAAAATCATGCGGACGTCTTATGGAGCTTTACAGGGGGTTGATCAATGACAGGGGGGTAATCAATGACAGGGGGGTGATCAGGGAGTCTATATGGGGTGATCAGGGGTGATCAGGGGCTAATAAGGGGTTAATAAGTGACGGGGGGGGGGGTGTAGTGTAGTGTAGTGGTGCTTGGTGGGACTTTACTGAGCTACCTGTGTCCTCTGGTGGTCGATCCAAACAAAGGGGACCACCAGAGGACCAGGTAGCAGGTATATTAGACGCTGTTATCAAACAGCGTCTAATATACCTGTTAGGGGTTAAAAAAAACACATCTCCAGCCTGCCAGCGAACGATCGCCGCTGGCAGGCTGGAGATCAACTCTCTTACCTTCCGTTCCTGTGAGCGCGCGCGCCTGTGTGCGCGCGTTCACAGGAAATCTCGCGTCTCGCGAGATGACGCATATATGCGTGACTGTGCGCAGCGCTGCCACCTCCGGAACGCGATCCTGCGTTAGGCGGTCCGGAGGTGGTTAATCAGTATTTTGTGGAAGCAGGTATATCACACCCTCAATTATTTTTTTTGCCACAACAGTTATATCACACCACCCTGTTTATTTGGGGCAACAGGTATATCACAGCCCTCAATCAGTATTTTGTGGAAGAAGGTATATCACCCCCATCAATCAGTTTTTTGGGGGGCAACAGGTATATCACACCCGTTCCAATAACGTTTGTCCCTCTATATAGCTGCGGTATCGCAGCAGAACCGCACACAACTGCTGCACAACACAAATGCACTATAATATACTTTCTATGTTAGAAAGTATGTTATATGTATATCACACCTCCCAGTATATCACATCTATCTATAGAACACCTATACCAGTCCGTAAAAGGACTTTTGTGGCCCTATTAGCTAGCGTTTGTTATCCCTAACAGCCTGTCCCTGCTCCACAAAGCAACCTCTCCCTACATTTGCAAAACACAGAATGTAAAATAGCTGCCAGATCGGGTTCTTTCATAGGGTGGGGGTGTGTCCATGTGCTGAAACATCTCAATTGGCTGTCCTGTCCCACCTGATGGATGTGTCATGGGTCATAGTTTGGCTCAATGCAAAAGAATATGGCGCCGGCAGACATTGCCATATTTTTGCATGTTCGGTGAATCTCGAACGCGTAAAGTTTGCCGTGAAATGACCGCCGGGCGAATCTCAAGGCCATCTCTAATGATAACCTTTCCAGAGGATAGGTCATCAATACAAATTCCCGGATACCCCCTTTAAGGACTAAGCTCATTTTGGCCAATAAAGACCAGAATATGTTTTGCCATTCCATTACTCATAAGCTTGTATGAGACTTTCATTTTTTGCAAGATCAGTTCCACTTTATGTAAGTGACATTTCCTGGTGCATATACTTACAGTATTTATTTTACACTCATTTCTATTTTGTGAAAAATGCAGGGAAAAACTATTCCGTGTACATCTGTGTACTGTCCATTTTTTTTTTTTGTGGATCCAATAAAATACGAATGACCTATCCTCTGGGCACCAATGAGTTAGGTGAAATTGTAGTCTCGGACAGGCTGAAGTAAGAGCTGGCAGACTATATGCTATACCGTAAATGGTCAAGGTAGGCAGTGGAGAGTCAGAATCCAGTGAGAGGGCAGAAAGTCCATACATAGACAGATAACAGAACAAACACCTTTGCAGTATACTACCTTGATTGAAAACCTGTTGCTCAGGCAATCTCCCATGGGGGAAGGTTGCCCTAAAGAGGACCTATCACCACAAAATGCAATGCAATATGCAGGTAGCATGTTATAGAGAAGGAATAGCTGAGAAACTTGTAATTTATACATTTCTATATTTGTTTTCCCAGAAAACTATATGCATATTAGTGTTGATCACGAATATTCGAATTTCGAATTTTTATCGCGAATATAGGTACTTCGAAAATTCGCGAAAATTTCGAATATAGTTATATATATTCGAAATTTCGAATATTCGAATTTTTTCAGATTTTTTTTTTTCGATGATTTTTTTTTTTTTTTTTATCAGTACACATGATCCCTCACTGCTTCTAGCTTGTGGGCCAATAAGAAGGCTGCAATATACTTGAGTTTAGGAGTAGTAGTGTTTGCGAATTTTGCTCTATATTCTTTTTTTTTTTAATATTCGCTATATTGCTATATATTCTTGTTTTAGAATATTACGAATATTCGAAAAAATGAAGTTATAGCATTATAGAGAATATTCGAAAAAAATCAAATAGAGCAATTTAGCTAATATAGTGATATAATCTTCTTTGTCTAATAGTTGTAAGTTGAAAAATTCGCAATAAAAAAATCGAATCCGAAAATTCGAATTTCTAAAATTTGCATATTACACAATCATTACCTTACCGATTTTTTTTGTAAAAAAAAATCGTGAATTTTCGAATTTGCAAATTTTCGACGAATATTCTACAAAATATTCGCGAAATATTGCGAATTCGAATATGACCCCTTCCGCTCATCACTAATGCATATCAATCTGCTTAGTTCCTCTAGCCCTAGAACTTGCTGCCTGCAGATTGCATTGTATTTTTGGTAATAGGTTCTCCTTAAGTACCCCAGGGCTGCCATCTATTGGTTGGTGATGATTAAGGTGTATGCGTGCTGGTCCTTTAAGAGCCCCAGGGAGCACGTGGTGGGCCCTCACTGTAAAACAGGGAGCTTTTCTAGCATTATTACATGATAGTATATACCTGCTGTGTGCCATCAAGTTAGTGAGACAGACCCCTCTGAACAACTTTCTTTAAGCACTTGGGGCATTCATTTATTCACTAACCTCATATACTGTATACCATTTTCTGAAGCAAAATAAAATATTCACTGTCCATAACCAAAAGATTTTACTTTATTTTTGAAAGTTAGCTATGTTACAACCTTTAATCAGAATGCAAGGGCAAGTTAGAGACAGCAGAGCAATTGTTGAAAGTGTCTCTGTGTCAAATAATGATATAGTGATTGTTATAGGCAGCAGTAGCCAGCTGTCACTGTGCCATCATCCATTATACACACAAAGTACTTAGCAGTAAAATCTGGAAGAAGGGCTAGAAAAATACTTTTTCCTTATGACAGATAGTCAATTCCCTCTTGACAGTACATCACACACCACAAACACTACCAGTGTTTACAGTACTAATTAATGCTTTAATATATATAGTACTGTGCAAATGTTGTATGCAGGTGTGGAAAATGCAGCAAAGTAAGAATGCTTCGAAAATGGAAGCGTCAAAAGAGGTTATTTTAATCAATTAGCAAAATGTGAAGTGAATGAACAAAAGTGTGATCACCCTTTTCCTTCAAAACAGCAGCAGTTCTTCTAGGCACATGTGCCCACAGATTTTGAGGGAACTCGGAAATGAGGTTGTTCCCACCTTGGAGAACTAACCACAGATCTTCTGTGGATGTAGGCTTGCTCAAATCCTTCTGTCTCTTGATGTAATCCCAGATAGACTCAATGATGCTGTAATCAGGGCCATATCATCACTTCCTGGACTCCTTTTTTCTTCTTTACACTGAAGATAGTTCTTAATGACCATGGCTGTATGTTATTGTCCTGCTGCAGAATAAATATGGAGCCAATTAGACACCTAGATAGTTCTGCATGATGAATAATTTTCTATCTGTATTTCACAGCATTAAGGAATAGAGTTGAGCGAACCCGAATTGTATAGGTTTTTCGGTACCCGGACCCGAACATTTACGTAAAAGTTTGGGTTCGGTGTTCGGCGCTTTCTTGGCGCTTTTTGAAAGGCTGCACAGCAGCCAATCAACAAGCGTCATACTATGCCCCAAAAGGCCATCACAGCCATGCCTACTATTGGCATGGCTGTGATTGGCCAACTGCAGCATGTGACCCAGCCTCTATTTAAGCTGGAGTCACGTAGCGCCGCCCGTTACTCTGCTCGGATTAGTGTAGGGAGAGGCTGCAGCTGCTGTGAGGGAGAGATCAGGGAGAAATCTTATGAAGAACTGCTTTTTTACTCAGCGATCTACAGCAAATGTGTTTTGTAGGTGCAGTGCACAATTTTTTTAAGCCTGCCCTGAGCCAACTACTGCTGAAAAAACTAACATTTTTTACTTCAGTACATGATCGGCAGCCATTTTATGCAACGATAGTGCACCAGCACAGGATATCTGCATGTCTGCAAGTCCAAAAATACAGCTTTTTGCTTACTTTTTTTCATATAGTGCACATCTAGGATTAGACGTGCATAAGTGAGTGTCACATTTATGCCAGAAATACAGTTTTTTGCTTACTGGGGTGAATAAACCCTCTGATATACTGCACATCTGGGATTAGACGTGCATAAGTGACTGTGAAATTAAGGCCACAAATACGGCTTTCTCATACTGGGGTGAAAAAAAAACCCATCTGCTTCATATACTGCACATCTGGGTTTAGACGTGCATAAGTGAGTGTCACATTTAGGCCAGAAATACGGCTTTGTGCTTACTGTGGTGAAAAAACCCTCTAATATACTGCACATCTGGGAATAGACGTGCATAAGTGACTGTCACATTTAGGCCAGAAATACGGCTTTGTGCTTACTGGGGTGAAAAACCCCTCAGATATACTGCACATCTGGGATTAGACGTGCATAAGTTACTGTGAAATTTAAGCCACAAATAAAATGAGCGCAATACCCTACATCAGGGTTTTTATTGGCGGTTAATTATTTTTAACAGACTTAACTACTTTTTACTTTGCTTTGTGAATGCTAACTATGAGGCAAACATCTAATAAGGGATGCGGTCATGGTCGTGGTGGTGGTGTTGGTTGAGCCTCTGGTGCAGGGAGAGGACGTGGCCGTTCTGCCACAGCTACACGTCCTACTGAACCTACTACCTCAGGTCCCAGTAGTCGCCAGAATCTACAGCGATATTTGGTCGGGCCTAAATCCATTCTAAGGATGGTAAGGCCTGAGCAAGTACAGGCGCTAGTCAATTGAGTGGCCGACCGTAGATCTAGCACGTTCACATTATCTCCCACCCAGTCTTCTGCAGAAAGCGCACAGGTGGCGCCTGAAACCCATGCCCATCAGTCTGTCACATCACCCCCGTGCATATCGGGGAACCTGTCTGAGCCTCAAGTCATGCAGAAGTCTCTTATGCTTTTTAAAGACTCTGCTGGCAGGGTTTCCCAAGGGCATCCACCTAGCCCTTCCCCAGGGGTGGAAGACATAGAATGCACTGACGCACAACCATTTATGTTTCCTGATGAGGACATGGGAATTCCACCTCATCACGTCTCTGATGATGAGGAAACACAGGTGCTAACTGCTGCATCTTTCTGCAGTGTGCAGACCAAAAAGGAGGTCAGGGAGGAAGACTGGTTGGAAGACGATGCAGGGGACGATGAGGTCCTAGACCCCACATGGAATGAAGGTCATGCCGCTGACTTTCAGAGTTTGGAGGAAGAGGCAGTGGTGAGACCGAGCCAACAGCGTAGCAAACGCGGAAGCAGGGTGCAAAAGCAGAGCAGCCATCGCCAAAACAGTTCGCCTGCTACTGGCCACCGTCACCAGGGACCGAGCACACCAAAGGCAGCTTCAAGGAGTTCCCTGGCATGGCACTTTTTCACACAATGTGCTGACAAGACCCGAGTGGTTTGCACGCTGTGCCATCAGAGCCTGAAGCGAGGCATTAACGTTCTGAACCTTAGCACAACTTGCATGACCAGGCATCTACATGCAAGACATGGGCTGCAGTGGAGTAAGCACCTTCAAAACCAAGAAAGGGCTCAGGCCTCTCCTGCTCCCTCTTCTGCTGCTGCCTCCGCTTCTTCCTCCGCCTCTGGAGGAACGTTGGCACCTGACGCCCAGCAAACAGAGGATGTGCCACCAACAACACCCCCTCCGTCACCAAGCATCTCCACCATGTCACACGGAAGCCTTCAGCTTTCCATCTCACAAACCTTTGATAGAGAGAGTAAATTCCCACCTAGCCACCCTCGATCCCTGACCCTGAATGCCAGCATTTCTAAACTACTGGCCTTTGAAATGCTGTCATTCAGGCTGGTGGAGATGGACAGCTTCAAGCAGCTCATGTCGCTTGCTGTCCCACAGTACGTCGTTCCCAGCCGCCACTACTTCTCCAGGAGAGCCGTGCCCTCCCTGCGCAACCAAGTATCGGATAAAATCAAGTGTGCACTGCGCAACGCCATCTGTGGCAAGGTACACCTAACCACAGATACGTGGACCAGTAAGCACAGCCAGGGACAATAATATCTCCCTAACTGCACACTGGGTAAATGTAGTGGCGGCTGGGCCCCAGGCGGAGAGCTGTTTGGCGCACGTCCTTCTGCCGCCAAGGATCGCAGGGAGTAATTCTTTGCCTCCTGTTGCCTCCTCTTCCTACTCGGCTTCCTCCTCCTCTTCTACCACCTCCTCATCCAGTCAGCGACAGACCTTCACCACCAACTTCAGCACAGCCAGGGGTAAACGTCAGCAGGCCGTTCTGAAACTGATGTGTTTGGGGGACAGGCCCCACACCGCGCAGGAGTTGTGGCGGGGTATAAAACAACAGACTGATGAGTGGTTGCTGCCAGTGAGCCTCAAGCCCGGCCTGGTGGTGTGCGATAATGGGCGAAATCTCGTTGCAGCTCTGGGACTAGCCAGTTTGATGCACATCCCTTGTCTGGCGCATGTGCTGAATTTGGTGGTGCAGAAATTCATTCACAACTACCCCGACATGTCTGAGCTGCTGCATAAAGTGCGGGCCGTCTGTCTGCGCTTCCGGCGTTCTCATCCTGCCGCCGCTCAGCTGTCTGCTCTACAGCGTAATTTCGGCCTTCCCGCTCACCACTTCATTTGCGACGTGCCCACCAGGTGGAACTCCACCTTGCACATGCTGGAGAGACTGTGCGAGCGGCAGCAGGCCATAGTGGAGTTTCAGCTGCAGCACACACGGGTGAGTCGCACTGCGGAACAGCACCACTTCACCACCAATGACTGGGCCTCCATGCGAGACCTGTGTGCCCTGTTGCGCTGTTTCGAGTACTCCACCAACATGGCCAGTGGCGATGACGCCATTATCAGCGTTACAATACCACTTCTATGTCTCATTGAGAAAACACTTAGGGCGATGATGGAAGAGGATGTGGCCCAGGATGAGGAGGAGGAAGAGGGGTCATCTCTAACACTTTCAGCCCAGTCTTTTAGAAGTGGCTCAGAAAGAGGATTTTTGCAACAGCAGAGGCCAGGTACAAACTTGGCCAGCCAGGGCCCACTACTGGAGGACGAGGAGGATGAGGAGGAGGATGGGGATGAAGCATGTTCACAGTGGGGTGGCATCCAACGCAGCTCGGGCCCATCACTGTTGCGTGGCTGGGGGGTTACGGAGGACGCAGATGATACGCCTCTCACAGAGGACAGCTTGTCCTCACCTCTGGGCAGCCTGGCACACATGAGCGACTACATGCTGCAGTGCCTGCGCAACGACAGCAGAGTTGCCCACATTTTAACGTGTGCTGACTACTGGGTGGCCACCCTGCTGGATCCCCATTACAAAGACAATGTGCCGTCCTTGATTCCCTCACTGGAGCGTGATCGGAAGATGCGCGACTACAGGCGCACGCTGGTAGACGCGCTTCTGAGAGCATTCCCGACTGACGCCGGGGGACAAGTGGAAGCACAAGGTGAAGGCAGGGGAGGAGGAAGAGGTCGCCAACGCAGCTGTGTCAGCGCCAGCACCTCAGAAGGCAGGGTTAGCATGGCCGACATGTGGAAAAGCTTTGTCACCTCGCCGCAATAACCGGCCCCAACTGCTGATATGGAGCGTGTTAGCAGGAGGCAGCATTTGAACAACATGGTGGAACAGTACCTGTGCACACGCCTACACGTACTGACTGATGGTTCTGCCCCATTCAACTTCTGGGTCTCCAAATTGTCCACATAGCCAGAGCTTGCCCTGTATGCTTTGGAGGTGCTGGCCTGCCCTGCAGCCAGTGTACTCTCTGAACGTGTATTTAGCATGGCAGGAGGCGTCATTACAGACAGACGCAGCCGCCTGTCCACAGCCAACGTGGACAAGCTCACGTTCATTAAAATGAACCAGGCTTGGATCCCTCAGGACTTGTCTGTACCTTGCGCAGAATAGACAGTTCTAACAGCCTCAACCATCCATCCTTGTACTCAAGTGCACTTATTTCGTATTTTTTTTTTTTTATATGTCCCAATATTTAGGGGGATACCCCTATGTAAAAATGCAAAATAACACACATCTGTGTTGGCTACCTATTCATCCTTTGCCGCCGCTTCCACCTAGATTGCCACGTGAGCCTACACGGCCACATCCACCCATTCACCGCCTCCTCAACCTCTTCCTCCTACATCATACCAAATTTTTATTTTTTTAAGGTCTTTTATGTCTTTTTATATTTTTTTCCCTATCCACATTTGTTTGCAGAGCATTTGCCATGCTCTTAAGCACATTTTTCTGCCTTTTGCAGCCCTCTAGCTCTTTCCATGACATTTTTACAGCCATTTTAGTGCTCAAAGTTCGGGTCCCCATTGACTTCAATGGGGTTCGGGGTCAAGTTCGGGTCCCGAACCCGAATTTGTTTTTCAAGTTCGGCCGAACCTGCCGAACCCGAACATCCAGGTGTCCGCTCAACCCTATTGAGGACACCATTAATTCTGACTAAATCCCTAACTCCATTTACTAAAATACGGCCCTGAACTTACAAGGAACCTCCCCCATGCTTCACTGGCACATGCACACACTCTTTATTGTACCACTTTCCACCCTTCAGTGAACAACCTGCCCTCTGTTACAGCCAAATATTTCAAATATTTCAAATTTTGACTCCTCGGTCTAGAGCAGTGGTGGCGAACCTATGGCACCCTGGTAAATATATACCTTATACTGTTCCTACCATTCATCAGCGCAGGACGTTCTATGAATGTAGGCACACTGAATGTAGGCATACTAAATGTAGGCATAATATTAAAGTACATGCAAGATATACTATATTGGTATTCAGTGTGTTAGCTCTTTGCAATAAAAATTTGGGTTTTGGGTTGCAGTTTGGGCACTCGGCCTCTAAAAGGTTCGCCATCACTGGTTTATAGTATATGCTGCCATTTTTCTGGAACTCAGTTCCTATGTTTTCTTTCATTGTTGAGTTTCTTGGCCTTGTTTGTACTCATTTTTACAGCCTTTTTTTTTTAAAGCATTCTTACTTTGCAGCATTTTTTCTACACATGCCTAAAAATATTTTGCACAGTTCTGTCTATCTATCTATCTATCTATCAGTCCGTTAAAGAGTCAGTATATAGAAAAATTACCATCTGACTAAATTTCAATTTCCTCCTAAAATGTATATAGTAGTAGCATAATATAGCTGCTATTAATGTGTAGCCCCTAATAGATGTGTGAATAGAATCATAGTATTCTTTGTAGTTATGGTAATAAAATATATAAATAATGTGACACTTTTTAGCTCACCTTATTACCTTATTTTTAGACTTGCACACTGCATTGATCTAAACTTCACCTATCTCCATCAGATTTGTGTATAATAAGGCCACTTGAGGGAACTACATTTGGGAATCAAGTGTTGCTGTGCAACAATATGAACAGAATTAATTTAAAAGAATGCAACATAAATCTTGATGTAAAAGATCAAATTAGTATTAACTACTATGTCTATAGCTTTAATAATAATGTTTAAATCAGAGCAACTTTAAAAGGACACATGATGAGCTTAATCGAATCCCAAGCAGCAATGTAACTAGACACTTCTCTGAATCCCAATAAATGGTCAAAGTATACGATGATAACAAGCAATGACAGAGATAATAGATAATATAGATCAGATAATAATAGATGATCATTAAGCTAATAGGGAGATATCATACTGAAGACTGGTCGCTGCTATAGCTATAATGAGTCGTTCAGTTTCAAATATTATTTTTTTTTAAAGTAAACCTTGTGAACCCCTAAGTGTTGCCTTTCATCTACTCAATAAATTTAGAATGGTATAAAATCCAACAAATCAATTCAGAAATGATTTCTTGTAGAACCCCTTTCCTACCGTGACATCAATGAAATTTCACATGTTGCTGAACCATACACTCAGCAGAAGTCCAGAAAACATCTATTATATAACTCATTCATAAAATGATCTGCCAGGTCAATGGTCTCTCAAGAAGCTCTAAGTGGGAGACTTTAGACTTCAGTTTTCACATATGTGCTTGAGTGCTCACCAAGTGACATGAGTATAAGTATAAGTATTTTTGTTTTGTTTTTTGTTTTTCATTTTCCTGCTGAGCTCTGTGACGCACCTTTGTTTCATGGCTGCCCAGGCTTGCTGTGTGGAATTACTTGCTTGCATGCTATTATATTTGTAAGGTAATGCTGTAATTATTCCCTCTAAGTTTTTAGTTGCCCTGCATGTGAAACACATTCCCAGGGAGGGCAGGTAGCAGTGGAGATAAGAAACATACGATCCTATATATTAGTGAGAGAAGATATAACCATGATAAACACCAGGAGCATATTCATGAGACTGTACGTGAGATAGGCTTATAGGGGCATCACAGACAGTACATTAGTGACTAATTTGTCTGCATGCAAACCATTTACACATTATTAAAGAGGTAAACATTTTTGGTGTGAAATATACATAGTGAGATATGTTTCACCCAAGCTATTCTATTTCATTAGTACTTCACTTTGTGGCATGAAAATAGGTTTCTATAGAGAAAAGTAAAACATATGGTTAATATTTGCCATTCTATGCAATAAAGAATATTTCTAACTGTTAAAGGAAAATACAAATTTACAAATATATTTACATATACATAACATTTACATCTGCCTTACATGCAGGGGGCTAAAAGTAAATTATGTAAAAGTAAATTATGTAAAAAATAGTATTTGTGCTATCTGATTTAAAACCAGCCTACATGGCATACAATGAAAGACTGTGAACAGACATCGTAACTAGTGTTGATCACGAATATTCGAATTGCAAATTTTTATCTCGAATATAGCTACTTCGAAAATTCGCGAATATTTAGAATATAGTGATATATATTCGTAATTTCAAATATTTTTTTATTGCGAATTTTCGTAATGCAAATTTTCATCGCTAATTTTTCAATTGCCGAGTAAAAACATGATTCCTCCCTGCTTCTTGCTTGTGGGCCAATGACTCATTGGCCCACAAGCAAGAAGCAGGGAGGAATCATGACTTTAAATGGGAAAAATGATGAATATTCAAAAAATCAAATACATAGGACTATATAGAATATATTTGTTTTTTCGAATATTCGTAATATTATAAAACAAGAATATATAGCAATATAGCAAATATTCGAAAAAAACGAATATAGAGCAATTTAGCTAATATAGTGCTATAATCTTCTTTGTCTAATAGTTGTAATTTTTTTCTCATCTGAAGCTCAGATTTGAAAAAAATGACAACTATAAAAAAAAGATTATAGCACTATATTAGCTAAATTGCTCTACGTTCGTATTTTTCGAATATTTGCTGTATTGCTATATATTCTTGTTTTAGAATATTACGAATATTCAAAAAAATTTATATATTTGATATAGTGCTATGACTCATTGTCTCACAAGCAAGAAGCAGGGAGGAATCATGTTTTTGCTCAGCAATTGAAAAATTGTGCTAAAAATTCGTATTACAAAAAATTAGCATTACGAAAATTTGCATATTACCTTGTCGATTTTTCCAGAAAAAAATATCGTAGAATATAACGAATATTCGAATTTGCGAATATTCGCTGAATATTCTACAAAATATTTGCGAAATATCGAATATGACCCCTGCCGCTCATCACTAATCGTAACAGTCTAGAGCTACCACCTCTATAACCTTGCCCTAATGGTAGTTCCTACTGTATAATAATTATATGCTTCAATGAAACCTCCTCAGGCTGTTTTGCAGTCTGTACACTTGATAGTTCTGTTAGTGGTGTGTATTCTTCTATGTGTCCAAACTCTGAAATCCTGGTGATCAGTTCCAGATGGTGTCAAGAGTATGCCTCAGTTGGCAGCATATCTCCTTCTTTAAAGCTTGAACTCAGTCTGGAGAACTCTATGATGTCACTAGAGCTACAGGAGCTTGCATGGCACTCTGGATTTTATCATCAGAACTCATCACCAGAATTACAAAGTTTGGGCACACGCAAGAATACACAACACTGATGGAACTATCAAGTGTACAGACTGCATAACATTCCAGGTAGGTTTCATTGAAGCATATATTTGTTATATAGTAGGATCTACCATTAAAACTGGGTCATATTGGTGGTACTGCGTGGCTTGGAGTCTGACTGTGGTGTCAGTTTTAAATCAGATAGCGCGGACACTACACTGTGTGCACAATTATTAGGCAAGTTGCATTTTTGAAGGGTTAATTTTATTATTTCACAACTATACTGTAGTACTGTCAGTCAATCCAAAATTTTAATTAGCCTCAAACCTGAATATTTAAGAAAGTATAAGTGAAGTTTAGGTTTTCTTAGTAGAATATTCTGTATATGTGTACATAATTATTGGGCAACTATTAATGTGCAGAATTAGTATGTAACTAAATGAAAAAGAAAAATATTCCTATCTCACTTTTTTATTTCTATTTGTTAAAGCGAGAATAATTAATAAACAACTCAAAATTTACAAACATTTCTGTAATTTCCAAAAAAGCAAAAGTCCTTCCATCCATGGAGTCTGTCAGTTTTTTTAATCTGTGCACGATTAACTTTTTGTGCAGCAACAACCACAGTCTCCCAGACACTGGTACTGTTCAGAGAGGTGTGTTGTTTTCCTTCCCTATAAATCTCCTGTTTAAAGGAAATCTGTCACCAGTTTTAAGATGTTCAAACTATGGGCAACATAAACTAATGAAAGATACCCATAGCAAAATGCTGGGTCTCTTTGTTTAATTGTCCCAGCCATTTTTCTAATATCTTGTGCTAAATAGCTCCAGTGCCTGCTGAAAGAGTCCTGATATTCATGAGCTCCTGGCTTTTCCCACCCACCTGCTGTTAATTCAGATGGGAAAAAAAAAACTGTCAATCAAAAACAGATGGGTGAGAAAAGGCAGGACAACATAAATATGGGGACTCAATTGCATACACTGGAGCTTTTAGAACTTAGCAGCATACAACTGGTGAAAGATTATTTTTAAGAAGGACCCACAAGTTCTCAATAGTGTTTAGGTCAGGTGAGGAAAGGGGTCATGTCATCATATTTTGTGATCTTTAAGGCCTTTACTGGCTAGCCATGAAGTGGAGTAATTTGATGCATGTGAGGGAGCATTGTCCTGCAATAAAAGCATGTTTTCTTTTGAAAGATGCATATTTTTTCCTGTACCACTGCTTGAAAAAAATGTCTTCTAAAAATTGTCACTCGGTTTGGGAGTTGATTTTGAGTCCATCAATACGAAAAGGTCCAACTAACTCACTTCAATAATACCAACACACAGCAGCACCACACCTCCACCTTGCTGGCATCTGAGTTGAAGTGGAGCCCATGACTGATCCAACCAAAAGCCCATCCATCTTGTCCATCAAGAGTCACTTTCATCAGTCTATAAAACCTAAAAAAAAAATGTGTCTCCAGATATTTTTTGGCCCAGTCTTGACATTTCAACATTTCTTGCGACCCTTAAGACTATTTGCAACAAAACCTGTGATTATACCTCAACATCTTAGCGATTTCAAGAGTACTGCATCCCTCTGAAAGACGTTAAACAATTTTTGACTTTTCAGAGTCAGATAAATCTCTCTTTTGGGTCCATTTTGTCAGAGGAAAACAAGCTGCCTAATAATTATTTTATGCATTCCTTGTTATAAGGTCTTGATCTCCTTAGGTTAAAACCTACCTAATTATACAAATGCACATCGGCTGATATGCTTCGATCCAGCATTCAAGTTTATACAGCTTGGAGTTGGGAAAATATGTATAAAAATGACGATACGGTAAAAATACTCACTTGCCTAATAATTGTTCACACAGTGTATTTCTTAAATAATTTTCTTGTCAGTCAGATGCGGTACTGACTAGTTTTCCCGCAGCACAATTTTGCCTTTAACTTGGATTAGCGCCAGTGTGTTGTGTTTTTATAAATATTCAAATGATCCACTCTCACAATTTTACAAATAGCAATAAATGAGCAAATAAAGAAAAACATCATTGGTATCAATGTGTCCAAAAATGTCCGAACTATTACCATATGTATGTATTTACTCTGTACAGTGAACTCTAATAGAAAATAAAATATGCAATTTTTGGTCACTTTGTATCCCCCAAAAAATTAAAAAGTAATCAAAAATTCATGCATACTCTAAAATGATATCAATAAAAAGAGTCTTTACACAGCTCCATAGAAGGATATTAAAAAAAAAAAATGTGATGCAAATACATTTTTTAAGTTTCTCATTCTATGAAAGTCATTAAAGAAAGACTATATAACCTGTAAAGTAATAGTGCAATTGCTTTTTTTTCCCAATTGTATTCCAGCAATATAATTTTTCCAGTTTCCCAATACATGGTATAGAATTTTAAAGGGTGCCATTAGAAAGTACAACTTGTCCCATACAACTATGTCAATAGAAAAGTTGTGCCTTTTGGAAGGCAAATAATAAAAACACGAACACAATAAAGGAAAATAGCTGTAGAGTGAAGGAGTTAATGTATTTATTTTCTATGTGCTACCTCTTCAAAATTGATATCACTAAACCACTGAATCCATAACCAGGATATTAAACTGTATATAATAATAGAATGCGTTTGCCATATATCCCCAGTCTGTGGGATTGTGAGCTCATAGAAAATCTGTATGTGACTCCCATGTTACTGTTGTACACCAAAGACAGCATGAATGTTATAACACCAAGGTCATAGTTATATCACTGGCAGTTGACTTCAAGCTAAGGCTTCTCTCTAGGGTCATGTACTGTAGGTATTTGGTTCAAAAATTTTAGCTAGCACTATCACTGTCACATGACAACAAATAATTTCAATCATGACTTGCTTTTTAATATAGTGTACCTATTATTATTATTATTATTATTATTATTATTATTATTATTTTTATTATCTGTTAACTGAGTGTGTCTTTTAAGCTGGCAAAAAGTATTAGAGACCTCAGTTATAAGGCTGAGTTTGCATTCTGAATACCCTGACACCCATTCAAAGCTGCCAGTGGGCACAAGATTTTATGGGTAAAACAGAGTTTCTGACTTCAAAATTGTTCAGTCATTGGGTGCTTCCTATTGGGATGGGTTTTGGCCACAAGCTGTAGCCTTATTGTTTATTATGGCAACTATTTTTCATGTTTTTGCACAAAATATCACAAAATATTTGCTTAAAAGGGTTATGCTATAAATGATGTAAAAATGTACATCATACAGTACATGACAATCTCTTTTTAATAATGCTAGGAAAAGCCGTGTACCTCACATGGATCCAAAGATCTCCACATTTATTTCTTTTCTACTGCATCTATTTTAGGCTGGCAGCTGAGGGGCCATGTATTTTCTCAGGGGTCAAATCCTTTCTGCTGTAGCCCTTTCCTTATAACTGCCACAGATTCTAACAAAACATATGGCTGGTGGCAGTGAAAATTTATACTGAGTGTGTGCGACCATCTCAGTGATGTGGCAGGAGAAATACCGAAAATAAAAACATACAGATACATTTTATTAAATAGCTCAGTGGCCATACTAAATTTTTTATTACATGCAATTACAAAAGAATTCAGATTCAGCTGCTGGTTTGAAAAATGTAGAATATTTTTCGTGCCACAGTCCCCTTAATTAATTATGGTAAGTGCACTAGCTGAAAAACTTAAGATTCTGCGTAGGGCAATTTGGTTTTAGCAATCGCTAAAAAAGTTAACATTGCTTGCCATTTAAAGTTTCACTTTCCAGTTATCCAGGAAACTTTAAAAGTCATGCAGAGCTACATCATCAATGAATTCTTCTATTTTCATTTATTAACTAAGTATAAAAGACACCGTAAGTTTGGATAGGAAGCATCCAAATTTATACTGTTACATACACACAGATTGTGTAATTGTTTTGTATTTTGAATCTATGTATTTTTAATGTCATTGTGTCAGAAAAATGTCTGGACTTTTTTCTGCATGGAACAATGTACACAGTCCAAGAACTAAATAGCCAACGATGTAACATTTGTATGCTACACCTACCATATTCTTGTGGATGGTGACTATGAGCAACAAAGAAACTCTTAAAGTTGTAGCTTGACCATTTATATTCTGAGCCATATTTTTATTATTCATTTATAGGTATTTGGGGCTAATATATATATATATATATTTAAATTTGCTTTCTTTGGCTTCTGCAGCTTTGATGTTCCACAGTAGATAGCAGCTGCAGAAAGCTGTTTTATGATAACTCATCTGATGGCTCATTCTCCTGGCCAAATTATTTATGCCCAAATCAGAGTTAGGCCTCTTTCACACGACCGTTTTTTTTTCCCATTTTGCCGGCCGTTATTTGCGTTCCGTATACGGTCCGTATGCGGAACCATTTATTTCAATGGTTCCGCAAAAAAAACGGAATGTACTCCGTATGCATTCCGTTATCGTATTTCCGTTTTTCCGTTCCGTTGAAAGATAGAACATGTCCTATATTTGACCGCAAATAACGTTCCGTGGCTCCATTAAAGTCTATGGGTCCGCAAAAAAACGGAATGCATACGGAAATGCATCCGTATGTCTTCCGTATCCGTACCGTTTTTTGTGGAACCATCTATTGAAAATGTTATGCCCAGCCCAATTTTTTCTATGAAATTACTGTATACTGTATTTGCCAAACGGAAAAACGGAACGGAAAAACGGAACGGAAAAACGGAACGGAAACGGAAACACAACGGAAACAAAAAACGGAACAACGGATCCGTTTAAAACAGACCGCAAAACACTGAAAAAGCCATACTGTCGTGTGAAAGAGGCCTTAAACAGTGGATTAGGAAAAATTCATCTTAAATGATTTTACAAGAGAGGTCTAAGTGGGGAAGGAGTCATCAGATGACCTCTCTGATAGATTATCACAGAACAGCTTCTGCAGTTGCTATATACTGTCACCGCCAGTTCTGTGAGAAGGTCTGGCAGACGTTCTTCTCTACCTCTTGTATGATGTTGTTTGTTTTGGTTTCACTTTCTCATCTCCTTTCCTTCTGCCAGGTGTCACTTATTTAGACTAATCGTCTTCCTTTATATTCCCTCCCATACTGCCTCACTTTGCGGTTTATACTACTTCCTGGATAGAGTGTTGATTGCTGGAGGCTGCTTCTGCTGTTTGCTCAGATAAGTCCTTTACTTTATTGTGTTTCCTTGCTGGCTTGATTCTAGGTGACGCTGACTCCGTCCGTATTAAGTGCAGGGAGCCGGTGGTCGTGTCCCCTCACTATTATAGGGTTTTTAGGTGTCACACAGACTTAGGTACATGGGCATGCAATCGTCTAACATCGAGACCCTTGTATGTGCATAGCAGTCAGGGAGAGCTCTTGGGGTTTTATGGGGCTCACCTATAAGCTCCTTAGTTTGGGATCAAGCAAGTCGCTCGTTTATTCATAAGTTCCAGCTATCTGCAAACTTCACCCGTGACATTATAAACCGCCATAACCGTCTTAAGCATGGATCCGGTTTCAGCCTTGATTGACAGCATGCAAGGTCTTTCGCTGGAGGTAGCAGATCTCTGTAAAACTGTGTCTCAGTTTCAGGTGACCGGTTCTGCTGGCGTTCATGGAGTTTGTTCCGAGCCTAAGATCTCGCTTCCGGATACGTTCTCCGGGGGTAGTGAGAATTTTGTTTGCTTTAGAGAGGCTTGTAAACTCCATTTTCGCCTACTTCCCCATTCCTCTGGTGATGAGGAGCAAAGGGTGGGGATCATCATCTCGCTGCTCAGGGATAACACTCAGTCTTGGGCCTTTTCTCTGCCGGTGGGTGCACGGCCCCTCCGATCGGTGGATGAATTTTTTGTAGCCCTGGGGCAGATATATGATGACCCGGATCATATTGCTCTGGCTGAATCTAAACTGCGTTTTTTATGCCAGGGTAAACACTCCGCAGAGATATATTGTTCTGAATTTCGGAGATGGGCAGCTGATACTGGTTGGAATGATGCTGCACTCCAAAGTCAATTTTGCCATGGTCTTTCGGAAAGATTGAAAGATGCATTCGCTTTTCATAAGAGACCAGCATCGTTAGTCAGCCATGTCTCTAGCTGTTTGTATTGACAGGCGTCTTAGAGAGAGAGAGGAGACTACTCTTTCCTGTCATATTCAGCCCAAGGACAGTGGGGCTGTCTCATTCAGTGCGCAGGGGTCACAGTCTGTCTTAATCCTTTCTGAGGAGGAGGCCATGAAGCTGGGTTTGCTTGCCTCTGATAGTAGAGGATTCAGCTCTCATAGGAGGGTTTGTTTCTGTTGTGGGGGTATAAATCATTTAGCTAATGTTTGCACCTCTAGGAGATTCAGGAAGTTTTCTGAGGGTAATAAAAAAAAAAAAAAAAAAACCTCTCCATTTGTTACTATTGGCAAGGTTTATGCAGAAATTGAAGGTTTGCCGTTTGCTTGTAGTTCCCGTTTTCTCCTACCTGCCAGGGTGGCGCTAGACAGCAAGAACATTGTTTGTGAGATTTTTGTAGATAGTGAAGCAGCTGTCAATCTCATTGATAATCAATTTGCAACAACGCATGGTTTCCAGGTATGCACTTTGGAAAAGGATATACCTGTTTTTGCTATCGATTCAGCTCCACTTTCTCAAAGATCGTTAAAGGGCATAGTTCACAATATCCATTTGACTGTGGGTGACGCTCATGTTGAGGATATGTCATGTTTCGTCCTAAGTAGAGTTGAGCGAACACCTGGATGTTCGGGTTCGAGAAGTTCGGCCGAACTTCCCGGAAATGTTCGGGTTCGGGGTCCGAACCCGACCCGAACTTCGTCCCGAACCCGAACCCCATTGACGTCAATGGGGACCTGAACTTTTCGGAACTAAAAAGGCTGTAAAACAGCCCAGGAAAGAGCTAGAGGGCTGCAAAAAGCAGCAACATGTAGGTAAATCCCCTGCAAACAAATGTGGATAGGGAAATGAATAAAAATAAAAATAAAATATATAAAAATAAACCAATATCAATTGGAGAGAGGTCCCATAGCAGAGAATCTGGCTTCACGTCAGCAGAGAATCAGTCTTCATGCCATAGCAGAGAATCTGGCTTCACGTCACCCACCACTGGAACAGGCCACTGTCACACATTTAGGCCCAGTCACCCAGTCAGAGGAGAGAGGTCCCGTAACAGAGAATCTGGCCTGATGTCAGCACAGAATCTGTCTTCATGTCATAGCAGAGAATCAGGCTTCACGTCACCCACCACTGGAACAGGCCACTGTCACACATTTAGGCCCAGGCACCCAGTCAGAGGAGAGAGGTCCCGTAACAGAGAATCTGGCCTTATGTCAGCACAGAATCTGTCTTCATGTCATAGCAGAGAATCAGGCTTCACGTCACCCACCACTGGAACAGGCCACTGTCACACATTTAGGCCCCGGCACCCAGACAGAGGAGAGAGGTCCTGTAACAGAGAATCTGGCCTTATGTCAGCGCAGAATCAGTCTTCATGTTATAGCAGAGAATCAGTGTAACGGTCACGTCCACACACACACAGGGGGAAGGGTAGTGACCACTGCGCTCCACCCTCACCCCTGGCCCTGCCTACTTGCCTCACGAGTCCTGATGACAGGGGACAACTGGACGTCAATCCCTAACTTAGGATATGTGCAGGGAAGACAGACAAGACAAAATACGGAACATGAACGGACCGGGTCAGAACCAAGAGAGCTACGCAGTACAACGGATTAAGCAAAGAATGGTCAGGAGAAGCCGGGGTCAAATACCAGGAGAGTAGCGAAGTACAAGAAGAGTCCTAAGAGAGTAGTCAGGTGGGAGCCGAGGTCACAATACCAGGATGTATGCGCAGTACAGGAGGAGCAGGCAGAGGATCGTCAGGGAACAGGATCAGGTAAATATTCAGTAGTCCAACAAATAGCCAGGAGCCTAGAAATTAACAGGCAACCTGTAGCCAGCAGGCTGCCTGTATTTATAGTGGGGAGTGAGGGTCATGTGACGTGGCCAGCATCACATGACCGACAGACCAACCAGTCGAACACCGAGTGATCAGCTCGGCGCTCAAGGCAGACTAGGAGCAGGGAGCCACCCAGCTAGTAAAGCCGCCCTGGGAATGAGGTCAAACACAGAACCTCATTCCAAAAGCTAAGCAACAGTTCTGCGGGCAATGGGGGACCGAGTGCACCTTCGGAACCCCGTGACAGTACCCCCCCTTTTACGAGGGGCCACCGGACCCAAGACTTCAGGCGATGGCTTTTCAGGGTGTTCTAAATGAAATTTACGAACCAGTCTAGGAGCATGAACCTCCCTGGCAGGTACCCAAGATCTCTCTTCAGGTCCATACCCCTTCCAGTGAATCAGATACTGCAAGGAGTTACGCACCTTCCTGACATCCACTATTTTAGACACGACATACTCGACAGCATCATTAACAAGAACCGGCGGAGGCGAGGCTTTCGATGGTACTACCGCTTCAAAATATTTTTTAAGTAGAGATTTATGGAACACATTATGAATGTGGAATGACTCTGGCAGCTCCAACCTAAATGATACCGGGTTAATCACCTCCGTGATCTTATATGGACCAATAAAACGAGGAGCAAATTTTCTAGAAGCTACCTTGAGAGATAGATTCTTGGAGGACAACCATACTTTATCCCCAACCTGAAAGTTCACCCCCCTTGAACGTCTCCTATCGGCCTTGAGTTTTTGAGAACTTTGAGCCTTTTCTAGGTTCGATTGAACCCGGGCCCAAACTGTGCACAGTTCGGAGGAGAGTTTATCAGCTTCAGGGTTAGAGGAGGAGACGGACGACCCAGAATGAAAACGGGGATGAAAACCATGGTTACAAAAGAAAGGGGAGACCCCAGCAGAAGATTTGACACGGTTATTCAGAGCAAATTCAGCCAACGGAAGGAATTTGACCTATAATTGCTGGTCATCAGCAACATACAACCTCAGGAATTGTTCCACAGACTGATTAAGGCGTTCAGTCTGCCCATTACTCTCAGGATGGTAGGCGGAAGAAAAAGACAACGAAATTTTACATCTTTGACAGAAGGCCCTCCAGAATTTGGACACAAACTGCACACCCCTGTCCGAAACAATATTTTCCGGGATGCCATGTAAACGAACAACCTCTCTCACAAAAATAGACGCCAGGGTTTTAGCATTCGGAAGTTTAGACAGGGAAATGAAATGAACCATCTTGCTAAACCTATCGACCACTACCCAAACCACAGTCTTACCCTCCGCCAGCGGTAGGTCAGTTATAAAGTCCATTGAGATATGGGACCAGGGTCTACTGGGAATGGGTAGGGGTCGTAGGTTACCAGCAGGGCGAGTCCTAGGTGTCTTAGACCTGGCACAAACCTCACAGGCTGACACGTAGGACTTGACATCCCTGGTCAGAGTGGGCCACCAATAAGATCTAGAAACCAGATCCTTAGTGCCCTCAATACCCGGATGTCCACAAAAGGCAGAATCGTGACACTCACCCAACAGCTGGAGACGAAATTGTACGGGAACAAACAACTTATCTGTTGGGGTGGATGCCGGTGCCAGATGTTGTTCAGCCTTAATGCGAGCCGAGATATCCTGGGTTAGAGCCGCTAAGAAGATGTTTGCTGGTAGGATGGATTCAGGCGGCGTCTCAGTGGGTTGAAAAGCATGGAAGCTCCGAGATAATGCGTCTGCCTTCACATTTTTACTTCCCGGCCTGAACGTAATGGAGAAATCAAAACGGGTAAAAAACAGAGCCCATCGGGCTTGTCGGGGATTCAACCTCTTAGCGGACTCGAGAAACATTAGGTTTTTATGGTCAGTGACAACAGTTACTCGATGCCTTGCCCCCTCCAAAAAATGTCTCCACTCCTCAAATGCCCATTTAATGGCCAACAGCTCCCTATTCCCTATGTCGTAGTTTCTCTCCGTGGGAGAGAATTTCCTAGAGAAGAAGGCACACGGTCTCAGGTTAGTGAGGCTAGCAGGACCTTGTGAAAGGACTGCTCCTGCGCCGTCCTCGGATGCATCCACCTCCACAATAAAGGGTCTCCCCTGATCAGGCTGGATCAGAATGGGAGCGCTACTAAATGCCTTTTTTAATGTTTCAAATGAAGAAATGGCCTTGGTGGACCAATTCTCCAAATCCGCCCCTTTCTTAGTAAGGTCGGTCAATGGCTTAGCAATTACAGAAAAATTCATGATAAATTTACGGTAGTAATTAGCGAAACCCAAAAACCGTTGTAAAGCCTTTAAGGATGAAGGCCTTACCCATTCCTTAATTGCTAAAACCTTACCAGGATCCATCTTAAAGGCGTGAGGAGTCAAAACATGCCCTAGAAACAGTATCTCCTGTACACCAAAGACACATTTCTCTTGCTTAGCGGATAGCTGGTTCTCCCTCAACACCTCTAATACTTGTTTGACATGGGACACATGAGATTCGAAATCAGGAGAGAATATCAAAATGTCGTCAAGATAGACAATAATAAATTTACCTAAGAACTCCCTAAGAATATCGTTCATTAAGTTTTGGAACACAGCTGGGGCATTGCTGAGTCCAAAAGGCATCACCTGATATTCAAAGTGTCCTATCGGAGTATTGAACGCTGTCTTCCATTCGTCTCCCTCCTTGATTCGGATTAGATTGTATGCCCCTTTCAGGTCAATCTTGGAAAACCAGGTTGCCCCCAAAACCTGGTTAAACAAATCCGGAATCAATGGGAGAGAGTATCTATTTTGGACAGTGATTTTATTTAATCTCCGGTAATCAATACAAGGCCTAAGACCACCATCCTTCTTTTTAACAAAGAAAAACCCTGCTCCCATAGGAGAGACTGAAGGTCTAATATACCCTTTAGCAAGGCTCTCCTTAACCACCTTCGGACCGCCTAACGCAGGATCGCGTTCCGGAGGTGGCAGCGCTGCGCACAGTCACGCATATATGCGTCATCTCGCGAGACGCGAGACTTCCTGTGAACGCGCGCAGGCTGGAGATGTGTTTTTTTTAACCCCTAACAGGTATATTAGACGCTGTTTTGATAACAGCGTCTAATATACCTGCTACCTGGTCCTCTGGTGGACCCTTTGTTTGGATCGACCACCAGAGGACACAGGTAGCTCAGTAAAGTAGCACCAAGCACCACTACACTACACTACACCCCCCCCGTCACTTATTAACCCCTTATTAGCCCCTGATCACCCCTGATCACCCCATATAGACTCCCTGATCACCCCCCTGTCATTCATTACCCCCCTGTCATTGATCAACGCCCTGTAAAGCTCCATTCAGACGTCCGCATGATTTTTACGGATCCACTGATAGATGGATCGGATCCGCATAACGCATCCGGACGTCTGAATGATGCCTTACAGGGGCGTGATCAATGACTGTGGTGATCACCCCATATAGACTCCCTGATCACCCCCCTGTCATTGATTACCCCCCTGTCATTGATTACCCCCCTGTAAAGCTCCATTCAGACGTCCGCATGATTTTTACGGATCCACTGATAGATGGATCGGATCCGCAAAACGCATCCGGACGTCTGAATGAAGCCTTACAGGGGCGTGATCAATGACTGTGGTTATCACCCCATATAGACTCCCTGATCACCCCCCTGTCATTGATTACCCCCCTGTCATTGATTACCCCCCTGTAAAGCTCCATTCAGACGTCCGCATGATTTTTACGGATCCACTGATAGATGGATCGGATCCGCAAAACGCATCCGGACTTCTGAATGAAGCCTTACAGGGGCATGATCAATGACTGTGGTTATCACCCCATATAGACTCCCTGATCACCCCCCTGTCATTGATTACCCCCCTGTAAAGCTCCATTCAGATGTCCGCATGATTTTTACGGATGCACTGATAGATGGATCGGATCCGCAAAACGCATACGGACGTCTGAATGAAGCCTTACAGGGGCATGATCAATGACTGTGGTTATCACCCCATATAGACTCCCTGATCACCCCCCTGTCATTGATTACCCCCCTGTAAAGCTCCATTCAGATGTCCGCATGATTTTTACGGATGCACTGATAGATGGATCGGATCCGCAAAACGCATCCGGACGTCTGAATGAAGCCTTACAGGGGCGTGATCAATGACTGTGGTTATCACCCCATATAGACTCCCTGATCACCCCCTGTCATTGATTACACCCCTGTCATTGATCAACCCCCTGTAAAGCTCCATTCAGATGTCCGCATGATTTTTACGGATGCACTGATAGATGGATCGGATCCGCAAAACGCATCCGGACGTCTGAATGAAGCCTTACAGGGGCGTGATCAATGACTGTGGTTATCACCCCATATAGACTCCCTGATCACCCCCCTGTCATTGATTACACCCCTGTCATTGATCAACCCCCTGTAAAGCTCCATTCAGATGTTTGCATGATTTTTACGGATCCACTGATAGATGGATCGGATCCGCAAAACGCATACGGACGTCTGAATGAAGCCTTACAGGGGCGTGATCAATGACTGTAGTTATCACCCCATATAGACTCCCTGATCACCCCCCTGTCATTGATTACACCCCTGTCATTGATCAACCCCCTGTAAAGCTCCATTCAGATGTTTGCATGATTTTTACGGATCCACTGATAGATGGATCGGATCCGCAAAACGCATACGGACGTCTGAATGAAGCCTTACAGGGGCTTGATCAATGACTGTGGTTATCACCCCATATAGACTCCCTGATCACCCCCCTGTCATTGATCACTCCCCCTGTCATTAATCACTCCCCCTGTCATTGATCACCCCCCTGTCATTGATCACCCCCCTGTCATTGATCACCCCTCTGTAAGGCTCCATTCAGACATTTTTTTGGCCCAAGTTAGCGGAATTATTTTTTTTTTTTCTTACAAAGTCTCATATTCCACTAACTTGTGTCAAAAAATAAAATCTCACATGAACTCACCATACCCCTCACGGAATCCAAATGCGTAAAATTTTTTAGACATTTATATTCCAGACTTCTTCTCACGCTTTAGGGCCCCTAGAATGCCAGGGCAGTATAAATACCCCACATGTGACCCCATTTCGGAAAGAAGACACCCCCAGGTATTCCGTGAGGGGCATATTGAGTCCATGAAAGATTGAAATTTTTGTCCCAAGTTAGCGGAACGGGAGACTTTGTGAGAAAAAAATTAAAAATATCAATTTCCGCTAACTTGTGCCAAAAAAAAAATAATTTCTATGAACTCGCCATGCCCCTCATTGAATACCTTGGGGTGTCTTCTTTCCAAAATGGGGTCACATGTGGGGTATTTATACTGCCCTGGCATTCTAGGGGCCCCAAAGCGTGAGAAGAAGTCTGGTATCCAAATGTCTAAAAATGCCCTCCTAAAAGGAATTTGGGCACCTTTGCGCATCTAGGCTGCAAAAAAGTGTCACACATCTGGTATCGCCGTACTCAGGAGAAGTTGGGGAATGTGTTTTGGGGTGTCATTTTACATATACCCATGCTGGGTGAGAGAAATATCTTGGTCAAATGCCAACTTTGTATAAAAAAATGGGAAAAGTTGTCTTTTGCCAAGATATTTCTCTCACCCAGCAAGGGTATATGTAAAATGACACACAAAAACACATTCCCCAACTTCTCCTGAATACGGCGATACCACATGTGTGACACTTTTTTGCAGCCTAGGTGGGCAAAGGGGCCCATATTCCAAAGAGCACCTTTAGGATTTCACAGGTCATTTACCTACTTACCACACATTAGGGCCCCTGGAAAATGCCAGGGCAGTATAACTACCCCACAAGTGACCCCATTTTAGAAAGAAGACACCCCAAGGTATTCCTTGAGGGGCATGGCGATGTCCTAGAATTTTTT
>NW_024400275.1:0-39605 GCF_905171765.1 Bufo bufo
TCTAGTGTAATTGATATACTGGCGCCAGAATAATATCAGGATTGCAGCTCACAGCATCCAAAAAATATTACTGCCTTTGCTTTTGGGCATTGCAGAAAAAAATATTCTTAGAGTATTTTGTATGAATGGGTAGGTATGTGTGTATGTGTGTGTAATTCCTTTACCAAGGTGACTGTACTACAGAATCTGACATAGATCTCTCTTCTTTCCCCTTACTTCTCAGACAGAAACAGGGAGGGGGGATTGTTGTGCACAGCAGAACACAGTGTGGAGAGGGGGAACATCGAAGGAGGGCAGCTCACATACAGTAGGCTGTAGATAGGGAGGAAAGAACATACAAGACATTTTCCAGAAGAAGAATCATATAGGCTGTGTACAAGTACAGAGCACATGCCCACTCCTCAGCATTAATGACTGTCAGATCAAGGGAAAGGAGATCCCTTGAAGGGAGAAGCAGTCCAGGAACGAAATTACACAGTTATATGAGAGCTAGTGAAGATAGCAGCATCCTTGATACACAGACCTCATATTCAGCATGTATAACTGGTAGTGTTGGGCGCAAATATTCATAGTTACATAGTTAATACGGTTAAAAAAAGACAAACGTCCATCAAGTTCAATCAAGGTATAGGTGGGGACGCGAATCCCAGAAGGAAGTGAGACTCAGATTTCTACACGTTTTCATAAGCATTTATGTTTTTTACTTTTAAGAATTTGTCTAAACCCTTTTTGAAACTGTCCACTGTTCCTGCTGTGACCACGTGCTAAGGAAGTCTATTCCACAGATTCACAGTTCTTACAGTAAAGAAGCTTTGATGCTTCTGGAGACTGAACTTTTTCTTCTTCAGTCGGAGGCAGTACCCCCTTGTCTTTTGAGCACATTTTACATAGAACAGCTTTTCGCCGTACTTTTTGTATGGGCCATTTATATACTTGTACAGGTTAATCATGTCCCCCTTTTTAGACGTCTCTTCTCAAGACTAAATAAATTCAATTATTTTAATCTTTCTTCATAACAAAGACCCTCCATGCCCCTTATCATTTTAGTCGCTCTCCTCTGTACTTTTACCAGCTGCAGTGCATCCTTTCTATGGACTGGTGCCCAGAACTGAACTGCGTATTCCAGATGAGGCCGCACCAGCGCTTTGTAAAGTGGTAGTGTTACATCCCTGCCTCGCGAGTCCATGCCTCGTTTAATGCATGACAATATCCTGGAAGCAGCTGATTGACATTATATACTATAATTTAATCTACCATCCACAAGGACACCCATACCCTTCTCTATAAGTGACTCTCCCAGTCCTAACTCACCTAGGACATATGAAGCACAGAGATTATTACTACCGAGAATTAGAATCGCAAATTTTCTTTGCGAATATCGCCACTTTGAGAATTTGCGAAGATTTTGAATATAGCGCTATATATTTGTATTTGCGAATATTCTAGATTTATTTTTTCAGCAGTAACCTCCCTACTTGCTTGTGGGCCAATGAAAAGACTGCAATGTCTTTGTCTGAGCTTAGCAACATCCCTAGCAACCAATAGGAAAGTTGCCTACCTCTTACTATATAAGAACCTCCCCAGCAGCCATTTTCTGTAGTTTTATGGAGTTCTGAGAGAGACAGCAGTGTCATTGCTGTGCTCCGTGCTTTACTGTTTAATTACATTAGATAGTTAGTTAGTTAGATAGTTAGTTAGATAGCTCAGGGTGTTAGGTAGTGTGATAGGTTCTTCTGTCCATACATACATGCTACAGACATAGTGCTGTGATGTCACAAGTTCACAACAATACTTAGTGCACCAATCAGTAATATGTAGTCAGACCTGCTAAAATGTGAAGTTGCGCGTATTGCGCAAAAATTTGAGCATCATTAACCTCCTCAGGACCGCCGTACGCAGGATTGCGTCTTTGCGGCGGCCCTGCTCTTCTGGGTGGACGCGCCGGCGCGTCCTCTCGCGAGACGCGAGATTTCCTGTGAACGCGCGCACACAGGCGCGCGCGTTCACAGGAACGGAAGGTAAGAGAGTGGATCTCCAGCCTGCCAGCGGCGATCGTTCGCTGGAAGGCTGGAGATGTGTTTTTTTTAACCCCTAACAGGTATATTAGACGCTGTTTTGATAACAGCGTCTAATATACCTGCTACCTGGTCCTCTGGTGGTCCCCTTTGTTTGGATCGACCACCAAAGGACACAGGTAGCTCAGTAAATATGTTGCACCAAACACCACTACACTACACCCCCCCCCCTGTCACTTATTAACCCCTTATTCACCCCTGATCACCCCATATAGACTCCCTGATCACCCCCCTGTCATTGATTACACCGCTGTCATTGATCAACCCCCTGTAAAGCTCCATTCAGATGTCCGCATGATTTTTACGGATCCACTGATAGATGGATCGGATCCGCAAAACGAATACGAACGTCTGAATGAAGCCTTACAGGGGCGTGATCAATGACTGTGGTGATCACCCCATATAGACTCCCTGATCACCCCCCTGTCATTGATTACACCCCTGTCATTGATCAACCCCCTGTTAAGCTCCATTCAGATGTCCGCATGATTTTTACGGATCCACTGATAGATGGATCCGCAAAACGCATACGGGCGTCTGAATGAAGCCTTACAGGGGCGTGATCAATGACTGTGGTGATCACCCCATATAGACTCCCTGATCACCCCCCTGTCATTGATTACACCCCTGTCATTGATCAACCCCCTGTAAAGCTCCATTCAGATGTCCGCATGATTTTTACGGATCCACTGATAGATGGATCGGATCCGCAAAACGCATACGGACGTCTGAATGAAGCCTTACAGGGGCGTGATCAATGACTGTGGTTATCACCCCATATAGACTCCCTGATCACCCCCCTGTCATTGATTACCCCCCTGTCATTGATCAACCCCCTGTAAAGCTCCATTCAGATGTCCGCATGATTTTTACGGATCCACTGATAGATGGATCGGATCCGCAAAACGCATACGGACGTCTGAATGAAGCCTTACAGGGGCGTGATCAATGACTGTGGTTATCACCCCATATAGACTCCCTGATCACCCCCCTGTCATTGACTACACCCCTGTCATTGATCAACCCCCTGTAAAGCTCCATTCAGATGTCCGCATGATTTTTACGGATCCACTGATAGATGAATCGGATCCGCAAAACACATACAGGCGTCTCCCAGGAGCCTTCCAGGGGGGGTGATCACCCCATATAGACTCCCTGATCACCCCCCTGTCATTGATCACCCCCCCTGTCATGCTGCATTCAGATGTCCGTATGATTTTTACGGATCCACGGATACATGGATCGGATCCGCAAAACACATACGGACATCTGAATGGAGCCTTACAGGGGGGTGATCAATGACAGGGGGGTGATCACCCCATATAGACTCTCTGATCACCCCCCTGTCATTGATCACCACCCCTGTCATTGATCACCCCCCCTGTCATTGATCACCCCCCCTGTCATTGATCACCCCCCTGTCATTGATCACCCCCTGTAAGGCTCCATTCAGACATTTTTTTGGCCCAAGTTAGCGGAAATTATTATTTTTTTTCTTACAAAGTCTCATATTCCACTAACTTGTGTCAAAAAATAAAATCTCACATAAAGTCACCCTACCCCTCACGGAATCCAAATGCGTAAAAATTTTTAGACATTTATATTCCAGACTTCTTCTCACGCTTTAGGGCCCCTAGAATGCCAGGGCAGTATAAATACCCCACATGTGACCCCATTTCGGAAAGAAGACACCCCCAGGTATTCCGTGAGGGGCATATTGAGTCCATGAAAGATTGAAATTTTTGTCCCAAGTTAGCGGAAAGGGAGACTTTGTGAGAAAAAAAAAAATATCAATTTCTGCTAACTTGTGCCAAAAAAAAATAAACTATATGAACTCGCCATGCCCCTCATTGAATACCTTGGGGTGTCTTCTTTCCAAAATGGGGTCACATGTGGGGTATTTATACTGCCCTGGCATTCTAGGGGTCCTAAAGCGTGAGAAGAAGTCTGGGATCCAAATGTCTAAAAATGCCCTCATAAAATGAATGTGGGCCCCTTTGCGCATCTAGGCTACAAAAAAGTGTCACACATGTGGTATCGCCGTACTCAGGAGAAGTTGGGGAATGTGTTTTGGGGTGTCATTTTACATATACCCATGCTGGGTGAGAGAAATATCTTGGTCAAATGCCAACTTTGTATAAAAAAATGTGAAAAGTTGTCTTTTGCCGAGATATTTCTTTCACCCAGCATGGGTATATGTAAAAAGACACCCCAAAACACATTCCCCAACGTCTCCTGAATACGGAGATACCAGATGTGTGACACTTTTTTGCAGCCTAGGTGGGCAAAGGGGCCCACATTCCAAAGAGCACCTTTAGGATTTCACAGGTCATTTACCTATTTACCACACATTAGGGCCCCTGGAAAATGCCAGGGCAGTATAACTACCCCACAAGTGACCCCATTTTGGAAAGAAGACACCCCAAGGTATTCCGTGAGGGGCATGGCGAGTTCCTAGAATTTTTTATTTTTTGGCACAAGTTAGTGGAAAATGATGATTTTTTATTTTATTTTTTTTCATACAAAGTCTCATATTCCACTAACTTGTGACAAAAAATAAAAACTTCCATGAACTCACTATGCCCATCAGCGAATACCTTGGGGTCTCTTCTTTCCAAAATGGGGTCACTTGTGGGGTAGTTATACTGCCCTGGCATTCTAGGGGCCCAAATGTGTGGTAAGGAGTTTGAAATCAAATTCTGTAAAAAATGAACAGTGAAATCCGAAAGGTGCTCTTTGGAATATGGGCCCCTTTGCCCACCTAGGCTGCAAAAAAGTGTCACAATGACACCCCAAAACACATTCCTCAACTTCTCCTGAATACAGAGATACCAGATGTGTGACACTTTTTTGCAGCCTAGGTGGGCAAAGGGGCCCATATTCCAAAGAGCACCTTTCGGTTTTCACAGGTCATTTTTTACAGAATTTGATTTCAAACTCCTTACCACACATTTGGGCCCCTAGAATGCCAGGGCAGTATAACTACCCCACAAGTGACCCCATTTTGGAAAGAAGAGACCCCAAGGTATTTCGTGATGGGCATAGTGAGTTTATAGAACTTTTTATTTTTTGTCACAAGTTAGTGGAATATGAGACTTTGTATGAAAAAAAAAAAAAAAAAAATCATCATTTTCCGCTAACTTGTGACAAAGTTCTATGAACTCACTATGCCCATCAGCGAATACCTTAGGGTGTGTACTTTCCGAAATGGGGTCATTTGTGGGGTGTTTGTACTGTCTGGGCATTGTAGAACCTCAGGAAACATGACAGGTGCTCAGAAAGTCAGAGCTGCTTCAAAAAGCGGAAATTCACATTTTTGTACCATAGTTTGTAAACGCTATAACTTTTACCCAAACCATTTTTTTTTTACCCAAACTTTTTTTTTTTATCAAAGACATGTAGAACAATAAATTTAGAGCAAAATTTATATATGGATGTCGTTTTTTTTGCAAAATTTTACAACTGAAAGTGAAAAATGTCATTTTTTTGCAAAAAATCGTTAAATTTCGATTAATAACAAAAAAAGTAAAAATGTCAGCAGCAATGAAATACCACCAAATGAAAGCTCTATTAGTGAGAAGAAAAGGAGGTAAAATTCATTTGGGTGGTAAGTTGCATGACCGAGCAATAAACGGTGAAAGTAGTGTAGGTCAGAAGTGTAAAAAGTGGCCTGGTCTTTTAGGGTGTTTAAGCACTGGGGGCTGAGGTGGTTAATTGCTGATTTGCGCAATCGTGAATATATTGGAGCACGCTATCTGCATATAAAGCTATTGTAATGTTCTGCCATGCCAACCATTTTCTCCAGTCTCAGGAAACTTCTAGCAGCTTGAAAAATGTAGCAACAGTGACCCATGCCTGTATTGCGTGCGCAATACGCGCATATTACATTGCCAATTTTCGCAATCAAGAAAATAATATATGACAAATTTGAATATTGTCCCTGCCGCTCATCACTAATTACTGGAAGGGAACAGATGACAACATGAGAAAAGTCTGAAACTTCAGGTTATTAACTGCATAGCATGGTGTCCTAAATTGAATAAAGGAATTAAGATTTTAGCCTGAAACTTAGTGCAACTGTTTTAACGCAAGGTAACCACTGTCAGGGATGTATCAGACACTAAATAAAGGTAATTCATTGTTGCAAGTACTGTTACAGGAAGCACACAGTTGGTTTGGATATTGGAGTATGAAGCTGCCACGAGGAAAATAGACATTATATAAGAATACTAAAGAAATCCTGAAAACATGACCGGCAGGTGAGCCACAAGGACTGGAGTTGAGGAATACTGCTTTCCAGTATAGTGCACTTGCAATTCAAGCAGCTGAAAGATATTCAGTATTCTTATACAGTTTATTGCTCACATACCTTGAATATCTGCAAACAGAAAAAAAAGTATTTTGTTGCTCTTCATACTGAGTGAACAGTACTTCATCACAACTAATCAATTAGGTTCAGCAAGTACTTCAGAATCAGTGTGTAATCAGAATGATTATGACAGTAAAAGTTCAGAACATGGTATGCAATAATTCATAACTATAAGTCAAATTATGAACTCAGTATAAATCCTGATTCTTAGTACCATTGTGTTCAAAATAATAGCAGTCAGACATCACTAAACTGATCAATACCTGTTTTTGGTAGAAATAATATTTCTACATGGCAAATAATTTACTAGTAGGTGTAGTAGAGTAATAGAAACCCAACAGACCCAACAGTCATGACATGCATGCTGCTGATTCTCAGCAATTTAATCACTTATTGAAAGGGGCATGTTCAAAATAATAGCAGTGTGGAGTTCAATGAGTGAGGTCATTCATTCTTTGAAAAACAGGTGGCAATTATTGCCCTTATTTAAGGAAGGAAGGCAGCAAATGTTGTACATGCTGGTTACAGTGCATTTCTCTCTAAAATTCTGAGGAAAATGGGTCTTTCCAGACATTGTTCAGGAGAACAGTGTACCTTGATTAAAAAGTTGATTGGAGAGTGGAAAACATATAAAGAAGTGCAGACAATGATAGGATGCTCAGCTAAAATGATTGCAAATGCTTTAAAATGGCAACCAAAACCTGAAAGACGTGGAAGAAAGCGAAAAACTACCATTCAAATAGATAGAAGAATAGCCCAAATGGCAAGGACTCAGCCAACAATCAGCTCCAGGAAGATCAAAGAAGCTCTAAAGTTACCTGTAAGTACTGTTACAATTAGAAGATGCCTATGTGAAGCCAAGCTATCTGCAAGAAGCCACCGCAAAGTCCCACTGTTGAAAAAAAGACATGTGCTGAAGAGGTTACAATTTGTCAAAGAGCACATTGACTGGCCTAAAGACATTTTGTGGACTGATGAAAGTAAGATTGTTCTTTTTGGGTCTAGTGGCCGGAGATAGTTTGTCAGACGACCCCCAAACACTGAATTCAAGCCACAGTACACTGTGAAGACAGTGAAGCATGGTGGCACAAGCATCATGATATGGGGATGTTTCTCTTACTACCTATTTATTGCATACCAGGGATCATGGATCAGTTTGAATACATCTGAATACTTGAAGAGGTCATGCTGCCTTATGCTAAAGAGGAAATGCCCTTAAAATGGGTGTTTCAACAAGACAACGACCCAAAACCAGTAAACGTGCAACATCTTAATTCCAGACCAACAAGATTGACGTTATGGAGTGGGCAGCCCAATCCCCGGATCTTAATCCAATAGAAACTTGTGGGGTGACATCAAAAATGCAGTTTCTGAGGTAAAACCAAGAAATAGAGAAGAACTGTGGAATGTTGTCCAATCATCCTGGGCTGGAATGCCTGTTTACAGGTTCCAGAAGTTGGTTGACTCCATGCAACACAGATGTAGAGCAGTTCTCAGAAACAGTGGTCATACAACTAAATATTAGTTATGTGAATCAAAGGAAAGCAGAATCTTCAAACATTTTTCAGTTTATATAGTGAATGTTTGATATATTTTTCTTCATGTTTTGATTTGGAATATAATGTGTAGAGTCCCTAATGCATTTGTGTGTATGGAAATAAAAGCTATTAGAAGGATTTTGAGCTTTATTCACTTTTTTAAACACACTGCTATTATTTTGAACACAACTGTACCTGTATTCTGTATATTGTCACTGTACTTTCAGACAACTTTGCATAAATCAATAGTACAGATGGATATTAGAAATTTAGTAATATATGTTGTGTAAGAAGGTACCTGAAATAATCATGGATGGAAGGTATGTGTCACCGAGGTTCCTGGCCTCGATGAAGTAAGAGCCAGCAGCTATTGCTAGTTGACACCTGAAGATTTAGCATGGCTGTAATAACTGATCCAGGACGGCTCTTACTGGGAATAGTCAAAGTGCTGGATGGGTGACTACTCCCCATGTTCCAGGCCGGGTTTTGCTATGCATAAAAAACAGCCACCACTGCCAAGTGTGTGGATTTACCTCCCTCTGATAGTGGAGCTCAGGAGTGTGTGCTAGGATCTGAGACTTGTGCCGTGCTGGAGGGCTGAGATCCATGTGTAGGGGAAACAGGCCCCCTAAAATCCTGCTATAGACTGCTGGAGGCAGAACTGCCAACAAGGTGATTTTTGCTTTGTGGACTTTCCATTGTGTATGAACTAAAGCCAAGACTGCAAAGTAACATATTTTTTTTTTGCTTTATGTGTGAATAAACACGGAAGTTTGATTTAAGAACTGGTAATTTGCCTCTGTACTGCGTCCATGCACCCTGTCTACCAGGGTGAATCCCCACAATTGGTGGAGGATGCGTGCAAGCACAGTGAGGCTGGCGTAAACGCTGATATATTTTTTGGTTTGCATTTTTAGGCACAGTTGTATGTCGTACATCAGACCAGCTGTATTTCAACCCGTGCCCCATGACAAAATGGAGGCTGTTGTGAAGACCCTTATGGAGGCTAATGTTAAAGATGTGTGAATTTTATTCTATATTTTGTATCTCTAGGACTGTAATGAGTTAACTTTTTCTTTTCCGAGTGCCTTCCTCCCACCCCTCTCTTTGCTTCAAGAGTAGACTGTAGAAGAGAGGAGGGCAAAGAGCTGTGCTGTGAGAAGTGTCTGATTCCTCATCTTTCTACAGGTGTCCCATAGAGTGTGGTGGAATGCATAAGCCAATCAAATGGCTTGATGATATGTATATATTATTCACTGCCTGTAGAGAAGCACCTCTTTGAAGTGTCACATATGACGTATGCAGTATTATTGTTAGAATAGAAGCCATTACAAAATGGCGATGGTAACCAGATGTTTACATTAGTTCACATTCCAAAGTAGGGCCCATTGCGCAGATGCAGGTGTATTATCTCCTCTCTCTTATCTCTTCTTCCTTTTTGACCAATGAAACAATGTTTAAGCCTCAGTGAGGACTGCCCTCTTCTGAAGATGTATATACGCCATACCCCATGTAATAAAAGTTAGAGATTGCATTGACCATCTATGTGTCAGCATCTAGTCTCTCAGCCACGCGTGGATATTAACCCCTGGGAGGTACATTGATCTGGAACACCAGAGTGTATCTAAAATGCCCTAATTTAGGGCTGCTTTAACACTAATTTACAGCAGCGAGAGACCAACCTGCATCAACGGGAGACTAATAAGCAGCAGCAAGAGACCAACCAGTTGCTGCTACAACACGTGATGGCTTTGCAGACAGCAGGAGCAACCCAAAGCGTCCACGATGCCCGGAAAGCAGTCCGTGCAGCGATCCCTAAGATGACACCCGCAGACGACATTGAAACCTACCTGGTGATGTACAAACCGGATTCCAAAAAAGTTGGGACACTAAACAAATTGTGAATAAAAACTGAATGCAATGATGTGGAGATGGCAAATGTCAATATTTTATTTGTAATAGAACGTAGATGACAGATCAAACGTTTAATCCGAGTAAATGTATAATTTTAAAGGAAAAATACGTTGATTCAAAATTTCACGGTGTCAACAAATCCCAAAAAAGTTCGGACAAGTAGCAATAAGAGGCTGGAAAAAGTAAATTTGAGCATAACGAAGAGCTGGAAGACCAATTAACACTAATTAGGTCAATTGGCAACATGATTGGGTATAAAAAGAGCTTCTCAGAGTGGCAGTGTCTCTCAGAAGCCAAGATGGGTAGAGGATCACCAATTCCCACAATGTTGCGCAGAAAGATAGTGGAGCAATATCAGAAAGGTGTTACCCAGCGAAAAATTGCAAAGACTTTGCATCTATCATCATCAACTGTGCATAACATCATCCGAAGATTCAGAGAATCTGGAACAATCTCTGTGCGTAAGGGTCAAGGCCGTAAAACCATACTGGATGCCCGTGATCTCCGGGCCCTTAAACGACACTGCACCACAAACAGGAATGCTACTGTAAAGGAAATCACAGAATGGGCTCAGGAATACTTCCAGAAACCATTGTCAGTGAGCACAGTCCACCGTGCCATCCGCCGTTGCCAGCTGAAACTCTACAGTGCAAAGAAGAAGCCATTTCTAAGTAGTGATGTCGCGAACATAAAATTTTCAGTTCGCGAACAGCGAACGAGAACTTCCGCAAATGTTCGCGAACTGGCGAACCGGGCGAACCGCCATAGACTTCAATAGACAGGCGAATTTTAAAACCCACAGGGACTCTTTCTGGCCACAATAGTGATGAGAAAGTTGTTTCAAGGGGTCTAACACCTGGACTGTGGCATGCCGGAGGGGGATCTATGGCAAAACTCCCATGGAAAATTACGTAGTGGACGCAGAGTCGGGTTTTAATCCATAAAGGGCATAAATCAACTAACATTCCTAAATTGTTTGGAATAACGTGCTTTAAAACATCCAGTGTGTGTATACGATCAGGTATGATGTTGTATCGATCAGGTAGTGTAAGGGTTACGCCCGCATCACAGACATTGACAGACCAAACTCCCCTTTTAATGCACCGCAAACAGTTCATTTGCACAACCGCAAACTCCCCATTTGCACAAGGTTGGATACCAAGCTAGCCACGTCCCGGTGATGTCATTGAAGGTTTCTTCCTCCACCCAGCCACGTACAACACCAAGGGTCCCCGAAAGGTCAATTGAATTGATTTTTCGAACGGGGAGATGGTTAAAAAAACGCTGGCTCCCTCCCCTTTGTTTTTATCCACGGTGACTGCGTCTGCGCCGTGCAATTTACTGTCACACCCGATATGAGTGGTATTTTCTGTAGTACTATTCTCATCAGTTTAATCCCTCTAACGTCCCCAATCTGGGTGCCATTTATTGAATAGATTTTTCGAACGGGGAGATGGTATCAGTGGTTGGCACTGGCAGTGGGCACACTACAGTCAGTAGAAGCGGGCCTGACACACACTGGCAGCAGGCAAGCAACTGAAATTACACTAAAGTGTAAAAATTAAATGCCTTATTTATCGGCAAGCTACTGTGCCACCCGGTATGAGTGGTTGGCACTGGCAGTGGGCACACTACAGTCAGTGGAAGAGGGCCTGACACACACTGGCAGCAGGCAAGCAACTGAATTTAGACTACTGTCTAAAAATTAAATGCCTTATTTATCGGCAAGCTACTGTGCCACCCGGTATCAGTGGTTGGCACTGGCAGTGGGCACACTACAGTCAGTGGAAGCGGGCCTGACACACACTGGCAGCAGGCAAGCAACTGAATTTAGACTACTGTCTAAAAATTAAATGCCTTATTTATCGGCAAGCTACTGTGCCACCCGGTATCAGTGGTTGGCACTGGCAGTGGGCACACTACAGTCAGTTGAAGTCGGCCTGACACACACTAGCAGCAGGCAAGCAGCTGAAATTACACTAAAGTGTAAAAATTAAATGCCTTTTTTATGCAAAGTCCTGTGCCAGCCGGTATGAGTGGTGGGCACTGGCAGTGGGCACACTACAGTCAGTGGAAGTCAGCCTGACACACACTGGCAGGCAACTAACCTTAGATTAAAGTGTAAAAATTAAGTGCCTATTTTTTAAGCAAAGTCCTGTGCCACTCGGTATGACAGGGGTGGGCACTGGCAGTGGGCACACTACAGTCAGTTGAAGTCGGCCTGACACACACTAGCAGCAGGCAAGCAGCTGAAATTACATTAAAGTGTAAAAATTAAATGCCTTTTTTAAGCAAAGTCCTGTGCCAGCCGGTATGAGTGGTGGGCACTGGCAGTGGGCACACTACAGTCAGTGGAAGTCAGCCTGACACACACTGGCAGGCAACTAACCTTAGATTAAAGTGTAAAAATTAAGTGCCTATTTTTTAAGCAAAGTCCTGTGCCACTCGGTATGACAGGGGTGGGCACTGGCAGTGGGCACACTACAGTCAGTGGAAGTCAGCCTGACACACACTGGCAGGCAACTAACCTTAGATTAAAGTGTAAAAATTAAGTGCCTATTTTTTAAGCAAAGTCCTGTGCCACTCGGTATGACAGGGGTGGGCACTGGCAGTGGGCACACTACAGTCAGTTGAAGTCGGCCTGACACACACTAGCAGCAGGCAAGCAGCTGAAATTACATTAAAGTGTAAAAATTAAATGCCTTTTTTAAGCAAAGTCCTGTGCCAGCCGGTATGAGTGGTGGGCACTGGCAGTGGGCACACTACAGTCAGTGGAAGTCAGCCTGACACACACTGGCAGGCAACTAACCTTAGATTAAAGTGTAAAAATTAAGTGCCTATTTTTTAAGCAAAGTCCTGTGCCACTCGGGATGACAGGGGTGGGCACTGGCAGTGGGCACACTACAGTCAGTTGAAGTCGGCCTGACACACACTGGCAGGCAACTAACCTTAGATTAAAGTGTAAAAATGAAGTGCCTTTTTTTTAAGCAAAGTCCTGTGCCACACGGGATGACAGGGGTGGGCACTGGCAGTGGGCACACTACAGTCAGTTGAAGTCGGCCTGACACACACTAGCAGCAGGCAAGCAGCTGAAATTACACTAAAGTGTAAAAATTAAATGCCTTTTTTATGCAAAGTCCTGTGCCAGCCGGTATGAGTGGTGGGCACTGGCAGTGGGCACACTACAGTCAGTGGAAGTCAGCCTGACACACACTGGCAGGCAACTAACCTTAGATTAAAGTGTAAAAATTAAGTGCCTATTTTTTAAGCAAAGTCCTGTGCCACTCGGGATGACAGGGGTGGGCACTGGCAGTGGGCACACTACAGTCAGTTGAAGTCGGCCTGACACACACTGGCAGGCAACTAACCTTAGATTAAAGTGTAAAAATGAAGTGCCTTTTTTTTAAGCAAAGTCCTGTGCCACACGGGATGACAGGGGTGGGCACTGGCAGTGGGCACACTACAGTCAGTTGAAGTCGGCCTGACACACACTAGCAGCAGGCAAGCAGCTGAAATTACACTAAAGTGTAAAAATTAAATGCCTTTTTTATGCAAAGTCCTGTGCCAGCCGGTATGAGTGGTGGGCACTGGCAGTGGGCACACTACAGTCAGTGGAAGTCAGCCTGACACACACTGGCAGGCAACTAACCTTAGATTAAAGTGTAAAAATTAAGTGCCTATTTTTTAAGCAAAGTCCTGTGCCACTCGGGATGACAGGGGTGGGCACTGGCAGTGGGCACACTACAGTCAGTTGAAGTCGGCCTGACACACACTGGCAGGCAACTAACCTTAGATTAAAGTGTAAAAATGAAGTGCCTTTTTTTTAAGCAAAGTCCTGTGCCACACGGGATGACAGGGGTGGGCACTGGCAGTGGGCACACTACAGTCAGTTGAAGTCGGCCTGACACACACTAGCAGCAGGCAAGCAGCTGAAATTACACTAAAGTGTAAAAATTAAATGCCTTTTTTATGCAAAGTCCTGTGCCAGCCGGTATGAGTGGTGGGCACTGGCAGTGGGCACACTACAGTCAGTGGAAGTCAGCCTGACACACACTGGCAGGCAACTAACCTTAGATTAAAGTGTAAAAATTAAGTGCCTTTTTTTTAAGCAAAGTCCTGTGCCACACGGGATGACAGGGGTGGGCACTGGCAGTGGGCACACTACAGTCAGTTGAAGTCGGCCTGACACACACTAGCAGCAGGCAAGCAGCTGAAATTACACTAAAGTGTAAAAATTAAATGCCTTTTTTATGCAAAGTCCTGTGCCAGCCGGTATGAGTGGTGGGCACTGGCAGTGGGCACACTACAGTCAGTGGAAGTCAGCCTGACACACACTGGCAGGCAACTAACCTTAGATTAAAGTGTAAAAATTAAGTGCCTTTTTTTAAGCAAAGTCCTGTGCCACACGGAATGACAGGGGTGAGCACTGGCAGTGGGCACACTACAGTCTGTGGGCCTGCAGCTCCTCACACACAGGCAGGCCAGGCAACTGCAATATGTATATAAAGGAAAAAAAAAAAGCAGACTAATGTTGCAGCCCTAAAAAGGGCTTTTTGGGGTGCTGTCAGGACGCTGTCCTTACAGCAGAGATCAGATGAGTCTTTCAGGACTGGAGTGGACACTGAATTCACTAGCCTAGCTATCGATTTCCCAATTAAATCAGCAGCAGTTACAGTCTCCCTCCTCTCACTAAGACTGCAGCTTCAGAATGAATCTAAAATGGATGCTGTGCAGGAGGTGGGAGGGTCTGGGAGGGAGGGTATGCTGCTGATTGGCTGGAATGTGTCTGCTGACTGTGAGGTACAGGGTCAAAGTTTGCTCAATGATGATGTATAGGGGGCGGACCGAACATCGCATGTGTTCGCCCGGCAGAGGCGAACGCGAACAAGCTATGTTCGCCGGGAACTGTTCGCCGTCGGATAGTTCGGGCCATCTCTATTTCTAAGCAAGATCCACAAGCTCAGGCATTTTCACTGGGCCAGGGATCATTTAAAATGGAGTTTGGCAAAATGGAAGACTGTTCTGTGGTCAGATGAGTCACGATTGGAAGTTATTTTTGGAAATCTGGGACGCCATGTCATCCGGACCAAAGAGGACAAGGACAACCCAAGTTGTTATCAACGCTCAGTTCAGAAGCCTGCATCTCTGATGGTATGGGGTTGCATGAGTGCGTTTGGCATGGGCAGCTTGCTTGTCTGGAAAGGCACCATCAATGCAGAAAAATATATTCAGGTTCTAGAACAACATATGCTCCCATCCAGACGTCATCTCTTTCAGGGAAGATCCTGCATTTCTCAACAAGATAATGCCAGACCACATTCTGCATCAATCACAACATCATGGCTGCGTAGGAGAAGGATCCGGGTACTGAAATGGCCAGTTTGCAGTCCAGATCTTTCACCTATAGAGAACATTTGGCGCATCATAAAGAGGAAGGTGCAACAAAGAAGGCCCAAGACGATTGAACAGTTAGAGGCCTGTATTAGACAAGAATGGGAGAGCATTCCTATTTCTAAACTTGAGAAACTGGTCTCCTCGGTCCCCAGACGTCTGTTGAGTGTTGTAAGAAGAAGGGGAGATGCCACACAGTGGTGAAAATGGCCTTGCCCCAACTTTTTGGGGATTGATTGACACCATGAAATTCTGATTCAACATATTTTTCCCTTAAAATGGTACATTTTCTCAGTTTAAACTTTTGTTCCGTGATTTATGTTCTATTCTGAATAAAATATTAGAAGTTGGCACCTCCACATCATTGCATTCAGTTTTTATTCACGATTTGTATAGTGTCCCAACTTTTTTGGAATCCGGTTTGTATGAGAAAGTGGCCATTAGGGAAAAGCTGCCCCGAGACCAGTGGGCTGAGGTCGTCGCTCCTTTCCTGGCATCAAAGTCCCAGCGGGTGTATTTCGACTTGCCGGACGATCAAGTGGCCGACTACCCGAAGGTAAAGGGTGAGATTTTGGCAAGACTGGGAGTGAATGTGTTGGTCCGGCCCAGCGGGTACATCAGTGGGGGTTTAAGTCGGCTGAGCCTACGAGACCCCAGTATTATGACTTACTCCACCTTTTGCAAAAGTGGCTACAGCCTGAAGTGCTGAGTCCCACGGCTATGCTGGATAGACTATTGGCTGACATATTCTGGGGTGCGTTGCCACCCCCTCTCCAGCACTGGATTGGCCACGTATCTCCTGGAAATGCCCTGGAAATGGTGGACCTGGTAGAACGCTATGAGGCCACCAAGATTCTAAAGGCGGGTTCTTTTGGGAGGAGGGCAGGCAAATTCCAGAACTCCCTATCCTAGGCCCACCGGTATGAGCCAATGAACCCCCCCCCCCCCCCGGAAGGTTCCCCATATGGGCCGTGGCCCACACCAGGGCCCCGTATGGGCCGTGGCCACACCAGGGCTGAGTGTCCTCATCGAGTTGAGCCCATGGACACTAATTGTGGTTTCCGACAATCGCTATATGCTAGGAAACTGAGTGCCACAGATACCCGGAGGAAGTTCCACTGCGACATACATTGGCCAAACTCATAGCAAAAGAGTTAATGGAGATGTTTTCCTGAGTGGGGATACCCAAAGAGGTTCTGACTGACCAGGGGACTCCTTTTATGTCCAAGGTCATGCGGTCTGTAAGTTGCTGAATATCAAAAAGATACAGACATCCGTCTATCACCCGCAAACTGACGGCCTAGTAGAAAAGTTTAATCAAACGTTAAAAACTATGTTAAAACGAGTAGTAGCTAAGGATGGAAAGGACTGGGACCTGCTTCTGCCCTATCTTATCTTCGCAATGCGAAAAGTGTCCCAGGCCTCTATTGGGTTCTCGTGCTTCGAACTACTATATAGCAGACATCCACGTGGTCTGTTAAATATAGCCAAAGAGGCGTGGGAGCAACAACCCACACCATATAAAAGTGTTGTTGAATACGTCACCCAGATGCAGGAACGTATGGAAACCATGTAGCCGCTGGCAAAGGAACATATGGAGGCAGCTCAGCGAGCTCAAAGTCGGGTCCGGATCTTTAACCAGGGAGATCAGGTTTTGGTTCTGGTACCGACAGTGTACAGTAAGTTACTGGCTACATGGCAGGGACCCTACGAGGTACTCGAAAAGGTTGGAGAAGTAAACTACAAGGTACACCAGCCAGGGCGGCGGAAGCCGGAGCAGGTGTACCATGTGAATTTACTCAAACCATGGAAGGATAAGGAGACCAGTACTGACGATAGCCTGCGGCCGAGTTTTCTTTGGGGAGAGGTTCCGGCCCCTAAGTCTGATATAAGGGAAGCAGTTGCCACAGTGAAGATTGCTGACAACCTCTCCTCTAAACAGACTCAGGAGGCCAGGGAGTTTGTCAGCAGGAACACAGATGTGTTCTCAGACCTCCCTGGACGCACTTCCATAATCCAGCATGACATTGTCACTGATCCTTAGGCCAAAATCCAGTTGAAACCATACCGGGTACCCGAGGCTTGGAATCAGGCCATTTCTGAGGAAGTACGACTAATGCTGTAACTAGACGTCATCGAGGAGTCTAGAAGTGAGTGTGCCAGCCCTATAGCATGGATACCCAAACCGGACGGGACGTTGTGGTTTTGTAACGATTTTCGAAAATTAAACGAGGTATCTAAGTTCGATGCATATACCATGCCCCGGGTAGACGAGCTGATTGAGAGGTTAGGACAAGCCCGGTATTTTTCTGATTTGGACCTCACCAAAGGGTACTGGCAGGTACCCTTAACGGTGGCTGCCAAAGAGAAAACTGCCTTCATCACACCGGAAGGGCTGTACCAGTATAAGGTGTTACCCTTTGGTCTGCATGGCGCCCCCGCCACTTTCCAAAGGCTAATGGACATTGTGCTGCGACCACATTGTCGGTACGCTTCAGCTTACCTGGATGATATTATCATCCACAGTACCGACTGGGAAATTGGCCCCGACCTGACACCACTAGTAAAGTCGTTCCTAGGAATGATAAGGCTATTACATGAGATTTGTTCCCCACTTTGCTACTATAGCCGCACCCTTGACAGAGCTGTTGAAGGGACAAAAATCAGTGATGGTTCGCTGGGATGAGCTGGCGGAAGAGGCTTTATCCACTTTGAAGTAGGCCTCAGTGGTGTACAAAGGCTAAATCAGGAAGTCAACGGGGAGAAGCATCCCATTGTCTTTTTAAGCTGCAAGCTCACGACAGCCGAAACCAGGTATAGCATAGTGAAGAGAGAGTGCCCGGCTATCAAGTGGGCACTCAAGTCTCTCTGCTACTATTTGTTGGGGAGAAAGTTCCGCCTGGTGACTGACCACTCCCCTCTCAAGTGGGTGAGCCAGACCAAAGAGAGAAATGCCAGAGTCACCAGGTGGTTCCTGTCATTACAGAACTTTAAGTTCTCTTTCGAACACAGGGCAGTCCGGTTGCAGGGAAACGCGGATGGCCTGTCCTGGGTATACTGTATGGCAGGTGTTCACCCCCTCAGGGTTGAACAAAGGGGGCAGAGGGTTATGTAAGAAGGTACCTGGAATCATCGTGGATGGAAGAGCCGGTATTTTATGTGTCAGCAGAAGCTATTGGTAATTGACACCTAAAGATTTAGCATGGCTGTTATAGCAGATCCTGGATGGCTCTTATTGGGAGTAGTCAAAGTGCTGGATGGGTGACTATTCCCCATGTTCCAGGCCGGGTTTTGCTAGGCATAAAAAAAACAGCCACCACTGCCAAGTGTGTGGATTTACCTCCCTTTGACAGTGGAGCTTAGGAGTGTGTGCTGGGATCTGAGACTTGTGCCGTGCTGGAGGGCTGAGATCCGTGTGTAGGGGAAACAGGCCCCCTAAAAGCCTGCTATGGACTGCTGGAGGCAGAACTGCCAACAAGGTGATTTTTGCTATGTGGACTTTCCATTGTGTGTGAACTAACACCAAGACTGCAAAGTGACGTTTTGTTTTTGCTTTATGCGTGAATAAACACGGAAGTTTGATTTAAGAACTGGTAATTTGCCTCTGTACTGCGTTCGCACACCCTGTCTACCAGAGCGAATCCCCACAGTTATTAGAGAGAAAAAATGCCTTATTCTAGAGATGCACCCCTTCCCAGCTTTCTAAACTTTCTTGCTGAAATGTATGAGAAAGCCGTCTTGTGAAACCAAGAAGGATCATGTTGCAGCAGAGAGAGGGTATGTCTTTCCAGGCATTTTCTGGCTGATTAAGATGAATTATACCTAAACAAATTTTTGAAAATTTGCTCATCTCTAGTTTGTATGTGATATTATTGAATTGTGTTGCATGGTAGCACCTGTGTTTTATCATACATAATGTATTAGTGGTGCCTATCCTTACATATATATCTATGTACTGCTTCTAGATATACAAAATCCAGCATTGTCATTCTTCAAACAGGCGACTTTATTGAAATATACTCATGCAATAAAAACTTTATTTTCTTGGTGCATTTCGGGCAACACTAGCCCTTTGTCAAAAGAATGTGCTGCTTCTGACTGATACTGAGTGAATTTGTGTATGTATATAAGATGACTACATGGCACTTACTAATTTAGCCTTTGTTGATTTTCTATATTTTGTAAGGTATGTCTCTTGGAGCCCCCCCAAGTCTCTTGTTCTGTCCACACAGAGATCCTCTTCATAAGATAGCTGCTGATGGAGGATCACGTGACCAGGCAAATCACTCAGTCTCTTCCATTCCAATACACCGCACCTGACATCTGTACTCACACTGTCGGGAGTTCAGTGCTAGTGCAGTATGTTTGAATGGAAGAGATTAAGTGATTTGCCTAGTCTCATGACCCTCCATCAGTAGGAATCTTATGGACAGAACTTTTATAGCATCACCATCTGTCTATTTATCTCTCCCCCCAGCACTGTGGCTGAACTTCTTCCTATACAGCTCTGCTACATCTTTCTTCCCCTCCCCCACTAGCACAGTGGATGAACTGCTTCACATACAGCTCTGATACATCTGTCTACTTCTCTCTCCCGCCACATATACAGCACTGCTACACCTGTCTTCCCTGAACCTCTTCTTTTACAGCTCTGCTACATCTGTCTTGCTCTCCATTATCAGCACTGTGTTGGAATCACTTCATATACAGCTCTGCTAGATGTGTCTTTATCTTTCCCCCCACCACCTCATATACAGCTCTGCTACATACAGCTCTGCTAAAATTGTCCCCAGTGTCTCTGCACTAAATAAAATTGTCCCCAGCGTCCCTGCACTAAATAAAATTGTCCCCAGCGTCCCTGCACTAAATAGATGACCCCCTTTGGTGGTTATAATAAATAAAATTGTTGGTGGATTAGAGGATGATGTTATCCTGCCAGTTACATGCAGTAGCAGGGCACATCCTCTGTACTGCCACTAGCTCGTATGGGCACGTCCTCTCTCCTCTGTGTGCTTGGAAGGCCGCGCTGCATACAGAGCATGCGCGGCTCTGTATCAGAAGCGGCGGTGAAGAAACCAGATGAGCGCATGCGCGGCTAGCGTGCACGTTCCTGTGTGAATGACCGTCTGCCTGGGTGAAAAGTAAGTGCGGTCTGCACAAGCGCGGCCCATAGATGCAGCCGTGGAGTGGTGGCCTTATCTATGGGTTGCCACATGACAACAATGGGGTAAGAGGGAAGGGAATTTTTCAAAATGGGTGCATTATAAATAATAAAAGCAAATTGCAAGAAGTATCTATGCCATTAGTGCAAACTTCCCAACTATGATCTTGAAGATGGGAATACCGCTTTAAGGCTACATGCACACGACCGTATATGTTATGCGGCCCGCAAATTGCGGATCCGCCAAAAAAAAAAAACGGATGACATCTGTATTGCATCCTTTTTTGTTTTGCGGATCCATTGTAACAATGCCTAAAACGGACAAGAATAGGACATGTTATATTTTTTTGCGGGGCTACGGAACGGACATACGGATGCGGATAGCACATGGTGTGCTGTCCGCATTTTTTGCGGACCCATTGAAAAAAAAATGGAACGGACATGAAACAAAATATGTTCGTGTGCATGAGGCCTTAGTATGAGTATTAGTGAGCAGATTGACTCGAGTGAATATTATTGCACATGAACAAATTTAAAGCTTTGTTCACACATGATTAGAGATGAGTGAAGTTTAAAAAAATTAGATTTGTATGTACAATTAGTCGTATGTACAACAAAAATGGAACCAATAAAATCAAAATTTAAGCCCTCATAAAGCTCTGTACACCAAAAAATTAAAAAAGTTATGGCTGTCAGAAAATGGTGATGCAAAGAAAATTTAGATTTTTTTTTTCAAAGGTTTTTATTTTTTAAAAGTAGTAAAAAAAAATAATAATACAGTATATACAAGTTTAGTATTGCCATATTTGTATTGAGCTGCAGAATATGAACGTTATGTCATTTTTAGTGCACAGTGTACGCCATGATGTAAAAAGCCCAAAAACCTTGGCGGAATAGTTTTCTTTCTTCATGTTGATGTAGGGCCGTTGTGCCAACATTAGCACCCTGACCAAGCCTCACCTTCTGCCAACACATCCAGCATACCACCATGCAAACATCCCCCAGCGACTTGGTGAAAGATTCCCACATTGGGATTTTCCCTCCACCACTGCGTGGAGCCTGTCTGCCGCTGTTACTGTGTTCCTCACAGGTAGTCTCTGAGTAGTAGACGGTGTACCCTTCCCACGTTTGACTGCATATCTCCCACTGCTTCCACCCTGCTATGTCACAGGAATGCTTCCACTCTGCTGTTTCACAGGCATGCTGCCACCTTTGCCCCTTAATGATGACGATGCCCCCTCTTCACTCATCACCCATGTGTGGACTACATTATCATCTACATCTGTTTGGTTATCACTTGTGTCACCCTCACCTGTCTCTTTCGCACGTCCCTGACCTCTTGCAACATGTGCTCCCACCCGACTGTCATCATTGGTAGTTGCACTTCTACGGGAGTCCACAGCAGACCTCTACTCCAAGTCTGAGCTGGCCTGTAACTGCTGACAATCTTCACAAAGCCAGGAAAGCAAACACTATTGAGGAGGACAAGAGCACAATGTTGCAAGCAGCAGGGGACCTCTATTATTTTATCACACATACTTTTTCTGCTGGGGTTTTTATTCAACTCAGACAACCCGGAGTCTTTCCCCTATACTGACCATTATAGAACACTAACACCATTATCAGCATTATAGTCCCCATATGTGAATGCTACTTACTGTTTAGCTGGCTTTAGCTTATTTTCTTAAAAAAACACTTTTAGTCAATATGCAAATTAGGTCTGAAGGTGCCCAGGGGCGGTGTTCAAGCGGCCGGTGCTAAGGTCCCTCGTCGCTATTGATCTGAAACCCCTCCCCTTTCACCACTCTGGCCCCCCCTAGGTTCTTCTGATAACCTCCTACCTTCAGTGTGAAATTGCCGTGCCTGCGCCGTGCATCCGAATCACCGCGCCTGCGCATAGCATTACCCATTATGGGCATCGGCATCCGAGCGTTTATTGCGCATGCGCCTTTCACACTGAAGGGAGGAGGTTATCAGAAGAACCTAGGGCGGGCTACAGTGGTGAAAGGGGAGGGGTTTCAGATCAATAGCGACGAGGGACCTTAGCACCGGCCGCTTGAACGCCGCCCCTGGGCACCTTTAGACCTAATTTGCATATTGAATAAAAGTGTTTTTTGAAGAAAATAAGCATCAGACAGCTAAACAGTAAGCAGCATTCACATATGGGGACTATAATGCTGATAATGATGTTAGTGTTCTATAACGGTTAGTGTAGGTGAAAGACTCCCTTTAACCCCTTAGGGACATAGGACGTACCGGTAAGCCCTGTTTCCCGAGTCCTTAAGGACTCAGGACGTACCGGTACGTCCTAAGTTTAAAAAAAGATTGCGGCGCGGCGGGGGTTAATTGTTACAGGATGCCCGCTGAAATAATTCAGCGGGCATCCTGTCACAACGCCGGGGGGAAGTCATGTGACCCCCCCCCCCGTATTGGCGCAAACCGCAGGTCAATTCAGACCTGCGGTTTGCGGCTTTACCTGCGGTTTGCGGCGGCGATCGGGCGTGCCATCGGGTCCCCATGGGGCTGTGGGAGGGACCCGATGGCATGTAAGGCAGTGCGATGCCTTCCTGAGGCATCGCGCTGCCTTCCGGTGAAGAGCCTGTGAGATCCAGCCCCCTGGATCTCACAGGCCCCGGAAGCTGTATGAGTAATACACACTGTATTACTCATACAGCCAATACATTCCAATACAGAAGTATTGGAATGCATTGTAAAGGATTAGACCCCCAAAAGTTCAAGTCCCAAAGTGGGACAAAAAATAAAGTGAAAAAAAAAAGTTGAAAAAATAAAGTTTTCCCCCAAAGAAATTAAAAGTTTCAAGTAAAAATAAACAAAAACGTAATTTTCCCCAAATAAAGTAAAAAAAAATTGGTAAACAATAGGGGGAAAAAAAAAGTAGGTATCGCCGCGTCCGTATCGACCGGCTCTATAAAAATATCGCATGACCTAACCCCTCAGATGAACACCGTAAAAAATAAAAAATAAAAACTGTGCTAAATAAACAATTTTTTGTCACCTTCCATCACAAAAAGTGTAATAGCAAGCGATCAAAAAGTCATATGCACCCCAAAATAGTGCCAATCAAACCATCATCTCATCCCGCAAAAAATGAGACCCTACCTAAGATAATCGCCCAAAAACTGAAAAAGCTATGGCTTTCAGAATATGGAGACACTAAAACATGATTTTTTTGGCTTAAAAAAAGAAATCATAAAACTTGTAAAACTTACATAAATAAAAAAGAAGTATACATAAATAAAACTTACATAAATAAAAATGATTTTTTTTTTGTTTCAAAAATGATATTATTATGTAAAACTTACATAAATAAAATAAAAAGTATACATATTAGGTATCGCCGCGTCTGTATCTACCGGCTCTATAAAAATATCACATGACCTAACCCCTTAGATGAACACCGTAAAAAATGTAAAATAAAAACTGTGCTAAATAAACCATTTTTTGTCACCTTACATCACAAAAAGTGTAATAGCAAGCGATCAAAAAGTCACACGCACCCCAAAATAGTGCCAATAAAACCGTTATCTCATCCCGCAAAAATCATACCCTACCCAAGGTAATCGCCCAAAAACTGAAAAAATTATGGCTCTCAGACTATGGAAACACTAAAACATGATTTTTTTGGCTTAAAAAAAGAAATAATAAAACTTGTAAAACTTACATAAATAAAAAAGAAGTATACATAAATAAAACTTACATAAATAAAAAAAGAAGTATACATATTAGGTATCGCCACATCCATGACAACCTGGTCTATAAAAATATCACATGATCTAACCTGTCAGATGAATGTTGTAAATAACAAAAAATAAAAACAGTGCCAAAACAGCTATTTCTTGTTATCTTGCCTCACAAAAAGTGTAATATAGAGCAACCAAAAATCATATGTACCCTAAACTACTACCAAAAATACTGCCACCCTATACCGTAGTTTTTAAAATTGGGCCACTTTTTGGGAGTTTCTACTCTAGGGGTGCATCAGGGGGGCTTCAAATGAGACATGGTGTAAAAAAAAACAGTCCAGCAAAATCTGCCTTCCAAAAACCGTATGGCATTCCTTTCCTTCTGCGCCCTGCCGTGTGCCGGTACAGCTGTTTACGACCACATATGGGGTGTTTCTGTAAACTACAGAATCAGGGCCATAAATATTGAGTTTTAATTGGCTGTTAACCCTTGCTTTGTTACTGGGAGAAATGGATTAAAATGGAAAATTTGTCCAAAAATTTAAATTCTGAAATTTCATCTCTATTTGCCAATAACTCTTGTGGAATACCTAAAGGGTTAACGACGTTTGTAAAATCTGTTTTGAATACTTTGAGGGGTGTAGTTTCTTAGATTGGGTTACTTTTATGGAGTTTCTACTCTAGGGTTGCATCAGGGGGGCTTCAAATGGGACATGGTGTCAAAAAAACCAGTCCAGCAAAATCTGCCTTCCAAAAACCGTATGGCATTCCTTTCCTTCTGTGCCCTGCCGTGTGCCCGTACAGTAGTTTACGACCACATATGGGGTGTTTCTGTAAACTACAGAATCAGGGCCATAAATATTGAGTTTGGTTTGGCTGTTAACCCTTGCTTTTTAACTGGAAATAAATTATTAAAATGGAAAATTTTGAAATTGTATCTCTATTTTCCATTAATTCTTGTGGAACACCTAAAGGGTTAACAAAGTTTGTAAAATCTGTTTTGAATACCTTGAGGGGTGTAGTTTATAGAATGGGGTAATTTTTGGGTGGTTTCTATTATGTAAGCCTCGCAAAGTGACTTCAGACCTGAACTGGTCCCTAAAAATTGGGTTTTTGAAAATTTCTGAAAAATTTCAAGATTTGCTTCTAAACTTCTAAGGCCTCTTTCACACTTGCGTTGTCCGGATCCGGCGTGTACTCCACTTGCCGGAATTACACTCCGGATCCGGAAAAACGCAAGTGTACTGAAAGCATTTGAAGACGGAACCGTCTTCCAAATGCGTTCAGTGTTACTATGGCAACCAGGACGCTATTAAAGTCCTGGCTGCCATAGTAGTAGTGGGGAGCGGGGGAGCAGTATACTTACAGTCCGTGCGGCTCCCGGGGCGCTCCAGAATGACGTCAGAGCGCCCCATGCGCATGGATGACGTGATCCATGCGATCACATGATCCATGCGCTTGGGGCGCCCTGACGTCACTCTGGAGCGCCCCGGGAGCCGCACGGACGGTAAGTATGCTGCTCCCCCACTCCCCGCTACACTTTACCATGGCTGCCAGGACTTTAGCGTCCCGGCAGCCATGGTAACCACTCTGAAAAAGCTAAATGTCGGGTCCGGCAATGCGCCGAAACGACGTTTAGCTTAAGGCCGGATCCGGATCAATGCATTTCAATGGGCATTAATTCCGGATCCGGCCTTGCGGCAAGTGTTCCGGATTTTTGGCCGGAGCAAAAAGCGCAGCATGCTGCGGTATTTTCTCCGGCCAAAAAACGTTCCGTTCCTGAACGGATTTCTCTCCATTCAGAATGCATTAGGATAATCCTGATCAGGATTCTTCCGGCATAGAGCCCCGACGACGGAACTCTATGCCGGAAGACAAGAACGCAAGTGTGAAAGAGCCCTAAGCCTTGTAACATCTCCAAAAAATAAAATATCATTCCCCAAATTATCCAAACATGAAGTAGACATATGGGGAATGTAAAGTAATAACTATTTTTGGAGGTATTACTATGTATTATAGAAGTAGAGAAATTGAAACTTGAAAATTTTCAATTTTTTACAACTTTTTAGTAAATTTGGTATTTTTTTTATAAATAAAAATGATTTTTTTTTACTTCATTTTACCAGTGTCATGAAGTACAATATGTGACGAAAAAACAATCTCAGAATGGCCTGGATAAGTCAAAGCGTTTTAAAGTTATTAGCACTTAAAATGACACTGGTCAGATTTGCAAAAAATGGCCAAGTCCGTAAGGTGAAATAGGGCCTAGTCCTTAAGGGGTTAAGTAATGTTCATCTTTTCCCTAGTGCTGTGGTCTGAGGCATTGAAAGGGTAACTGAAGCATCTCCGGTGGTCTAGTGCAGTGAAGGGGTTAGTGATAATATATCTAGTAGTCTTAAAACATGAAGCATCTGTAAAAATTTTGAAAGCTGCAAGTCTTTCTGGCTTCTTACTTTCTCTTTAGTTTAGACTACTCAGGCAGAAACTACATAAGTTTTAGTCAATAATAGTGCATCTCAACCTATCATATGGACTCTGTGACTGTCTGATGGGAGTATAATCTAAAATAGGCTAAGAGGAGTGTTAAAATGGGCTACCTTTTGGTCTCTGTGCAGCCAAAAAGACTATGGGGGACATTTACTACGACTGGCAATTTAGACGTCAGTCTTAGTCCCCCTGAGCTGCTGCTTGACTCTACTAAGTTATGTAGAAGTGCTGGCCTCTACATAACTTCGGCGATTTACTGGCGGCCATGCAATTTGCTTACTGGTGTAGATTTAAGTCATTTTCTATGCCAAAAACAGACATAGAAAATGATGAATCAGACGAGCCTGCAGGCCCGCCCCCTTCCCCGACCCAAGCCATGCCCTCTTTTTTCGACACCTCGGAAAAGTGATGTAGCGGGCAGGCAAAAGTCGCAAAGACTCGGCCGCAAATCCCCTTTGAGACCAAATCTGCAACAAAAGTACCCCAATGACCCCCTATGTGTGAATATATCTTAGATCACACTGTAGGGATGAGCAGATCAATATTTTTTCATATGTATTCTGATTAGTTGCATGACTTATTTTCATTTGTTTAACTATTTTGACAACAAAAATCTAAGATAAAGTTGAACCAATAGTCACATTCTACTTTTGGCACACCTTTGGTTTGGGTCTTGGTACCGCTGTCTCAGAGACATTGTAAGGAGGTTCTCTGGTAACAAATTTTCTACTTAAGGCTACATGCACATGACCGTGCCATTTTTTGCGGTCCGCAAACCGCGTATCCGGAAAAAAACAGAAGCAGCCCGTGTGACTTTCGCAATTTGCTGAACAGAACGGGTGGCCCATTGTAGAAATGCCTATTCTTGTCCGCAAAACGGACAAGAATAGGACATGCTATTTTTTTTTTTGCGGGGCCACGAAATGGTGCAACGGATGTGGACAGCACTGGGAGTGCTGTCTGCATCTTTTGCGGCCCGATTGAAGTGAATGGGTCGCATCGGAGCCGCCAAAACTGCGACTCGGACGCGGACCCAAAAAACGGTCGTGTGCATGAGGCCTAACATTGATGGAGACAATGCGGAAAAACACAGTGGATTGATGTGCCACTGGTAGCAACTGAAATCGTGTGAATAATCATACTGGTCAAGAAACATATTTTTACATTTCCATGGCTTGTTGTATTATTCACTGAGGCACAAAAATTATCATGCTTGTCCATTGAAATATGCAAAGGATTTTTCTTATTGATTTCAGAAACATAATTTACAAATATTTAAATATCTATCTATCTGCAAGTCTGTCCATCAGTTTCGTATATCAATCTGTTATATTCCTCTCTCTTTGCAATATGTATAGAATCGTGCGTGTGTGCATCAGCCATTACATAGTCTGCTAGGGCCTGATTGCTCTCTGACACAATTTGCAAATGATTCACATTTTACTCCCTGATCCAGGTAACTACATCACAGACTGCTTCCATTTCACATGTACCTGACCTGCATACAAAGCAAGAACAGAGCTTTGTAATTCTTTGTGATCTGCCTTATTATACAGAAGTGGCCATGTGTAGGCAGGCACTGGGAAGAAAATACAGAGACAGGGGTGTCACAAGAGTCACTGACGGCTGCAGCAGCGGTGAATCTATTAAGTAAATAGGAAAAAACTCATCTACACTTTGATTATCGAATGCAAAACAGTGCAGGAAAGCTAAAAGGCTGCAAAAAAAACTAAAAAAATGAACTAAACGAAAATCATGTCAGTAATTGGTTTGAATTATTTGCTGGATCACGCTTAAATGAGTATTTCACCTAAAAGACAAGTAACTGACTCACAAATTGGTAGGACTGCTTTCATACTCAATGTTGCAGTCCATGAGTCCCAAACCCAAACAAACAATGTCAAGATAAAAATACGGGGCTAAAGGGAACCTGTCATCAATGTTATGCTGCCCATACTAACGGCAGAATAAAGTAGACAGGTGAGTTGATTTCAGCGGTCTGTCATTTATAAGTTAAAAGTAAATTGTTGCCGAGAACCGACATCACAATCATTTCAGACTGGGCCCGGAAAAGAGTAAAGGCCACCTGAGAAGAGTCATGGTTATTAATGAAGTCCTTGTCTCCCTGCCCACCTGCTGATGACTGACAGTCTTCTACCTAGTTTTCTCTCTTTCTCTCTAGGAGAGAACTGCCAATCATCAGCAGATGGGAGAGAGAGCAGGAGATTAGGAATAACCAGGACTCTTCTCAGGTGGCCGTGACTCTTTTCAAGGCCTGGGCTGCAATGATTATGTTGCTGGTTCTCAGCAACCGCTTAGGTTTAGTTCATGAGTGACACACCGCTGAAATCAGCATTTCTGTCACTAATTTATGCTGCCCTCAGTGAGGGCAGCATAAAGTTGATGACAGGTTCCATTTAATGTCAATTGGTGGTCTGTTCAAGACAAATGAGGGTATAGCCAAGGGGATACATAGGGCCCAAAGGTCAATGTGTCACATAATACAAATCCAGTATCATAAATGACACATAGTAGGTGGGGTCGTAGGCTTAATAGCTATAATGTGTTATAGCGACATATCAAAGAGTTTTGATTGATGTGGGTCTGAGTAGTGTTGGGCGTGAATATTCATATCGCAAATTTTTATCGTGAATATCGCCACTTCGAGAATTCACGAAAATTTTGAATATAGTGCTATATATTCGTATTCACGAATATTCTAGATTTTTTTTACTTTAACACATGCTCCCTCCCTGCTTCTTGTTTGTGGGCCAATGAGAAGGCTGCAATGTCTTTGTCAAACCTTAGCAACATCCCTAGCAACCAATAGGAAAGTTGCCTACCCCTTACTATATAAGAACCTCCCCAGCAGCCATTTTCTGCATTTTTTTTCATTTATGAGAGAGACAGCAGTGTCATTGCTGTGCTTTGTGCTTTCGTGTGTCAAACTCATTACATTAGATAGTTAGTTTGTTTGTTAGATAGCTCATATATATAATACAGATAGTTAATGGGAGATAGTCAGCGTAGGTTATATCCTGATATAGTGTAGCTGATAGGTTCTGCTGTCCATACATACATGCTACAGACATAGTGCTGTGATGTCACAAGTTCACAACAATACTTAGTGCACCAATCAGTAATATGTAGTCAGACATGCTAAAATGTGAAGTTACACGTTTTGCGCAAAAATATGCACTTCATTAATTGCCGATTTGCGCAATCGCGAATATATTGGAGCACTCTATCTGCATATAAAGCTATTGTAATGTTCTGCCAGGCCAGCCATTTTCTCCAGTCTCAGGAAACTTCTAGCAGCTTGAAAAATGTAGCAAAAGTGACCCACGCCTGTATTGCGTGTGCATTACATAAATATTACATTGCCAATTTTTGCAATCAAGAAAGCCAAAATATTCGCAAAATATTGCGAATTCGAATATTGCCCCTGCCGCTCATCACTAGGTCTGAGTGCTGAGTGCCCACTAACTGCTTGAACAAGGAGAAAGGAATACCCATTTAGCCCACTCTCTCTCTTCACTGAATCAAGATGGGTCCGTAGACTTTCTATTCTATTTTGCTTTCTCCTCTGCAGCGAGGAGAGATACAGTAGTTCACTATATGAGCACTTCTCTCGACACATTATAACAATTAGTGAGGTCTTAACACTCAGATTCCACTGATCAATACTTCTGGTATGTCACTATGGAATATCAAGAGTTTTTTTTAAAGGGGTTGTCCGGGTTCAGAGCTGAACCCGGACATACCTCCATATTCACCCCGGCAGCCCCCCTGACTTGAGCATGCTCCGATGCTCTCTTTTGCCCTGCGGTAAATCGCGCAGAGCAAAGGCATTTTTTGGAGATCCGGTGACGTACCGGGGCTCTCCATGGGACTGCCAGGAAGCCCGGTGACGTCACCCGCACTGATGGGTGTGATTTAGCGCTGCCCTAGCCAGTAAAACCGCTAGGGCAGCGCTAAAGCCTACCCATCAGAGCCGGTGACGTCACCGAACACACTGCCGGACGGAAGTTTTCGCCCGACAGTGTGTTATGATAAACAAAAGAGCCCGTGCCCTGCACGATTTAGCCTCAGGGGGGGCTGCCTGGATGAAAATAGCTCTGAACCCGGACGACCCCTTTAACTACATGTCTTAACTAGGGATGAGCGAACCCGAACTGTATAGTTCGGGTTCGTACCGAATTTTGGGGTGTCCGTGACACGGACCCGAACCCGAACATTTTCGTAAAAGTCTGTGTTCGGGTTCGGTGTTCGGCGCTTTCTTGGCGCTTTTTGAAAGGCTGCAAAGCAGCCAATCAACAAGCGTCATACTACTTGCCCCAAGAGGCCATCACAGCCTTGCCTACTATTGGCATGGCTGTGATTGGCCAGTGCAGCATGTGACCCAGCCTCTATATAAGCTTGGGTCACGTAGCGCTGCACGTCACTCTGCTGATTCAAGCATAGGGAGAGGTTGCAGCTGCGACGTTAGGGCGAGATTAGGCAGATTAACTCCTCCAAAAGATTTCATTCTGTGATCGATCTGCAGCTGTGGATCATTGAAGTGCTAATATTGACTTGCTCACTTTTTTGAGGCTGCCCAGAGCGTTTTTAGATCACTTTTTTTCTGGGGTGATCGGCGGCCATTTTGTGACTTGTGGTGCGCCAGCACAAGCTATCACCAAGTGTATTTAACCATCAATAGTGTGGTTATTTTGTGCTATATCCTACATCAGCTGCAGGCTGAGCCTATGTCACCGAAGTGCATTTAACCATCAACAGTCTGGTTATTTTTTGGCCATATACTACATCAGCTGCAGGCTGAGCCTGTGTCACCGAAGTGCATTTAACCATCAACAGTCTGATTATTTTTTGGCCATATACTACATCTGGTGCAGGCTGAGCCTGTGTCACCCTAGTGCATTTAACCATCAACAGTGTGGTTATTTTTTGGCCATATACTACATCAGGGGCAAGTTGAGCCTGTCACCCAGCGCCTAAAAAAAAGACCTGACATTTCTATTCAACCAAATCTGTACTGTTTTAGCTGGTCAAGTTAATTGTAGTGACCGTAAAAGCACACTTTTTGTTCTGGGTTGAAAAACTATTCCCAAATTTGCCATTCTCAAAATAACTAGTTTCTGGTATATGAGGCCTACTTGAAATCTATCCCAAAAAGGATATATTACATTGAAGGTGCTGATAGTGTCATTCAGAAAAACCTAAGACACACGCTAGCGTGCAGATAGAAGTCTGATTCTGTGATTAAACCTATACCTGTCACACAGCGCAAAAAAAAACAGGCCTCACATCTCTATTCAACCAAATCTGTACTGTTTTAGCTGGTCAAGTTATTTGTAGTGACCGTAAAAGCACACTTTTTGTTCTGGGTTGAAAAACTATTCCCAAATTTGCCATTCTCAAAATTGTGGTGAACGGGAACAATGAGGAAAACCTCTAATAAGGGCCGCGGACGTGGACATGGTCGTGGTGGTGTTAGTGGACCCTCTGGTGCTGGGAGAGGACGTGGCCGTTCTGCCACAGCCACACGTCCTAGTGTACCAACTACCTCAGGTCCCAGTAGCCGCCAGAATTTACAGGGATATTTGGTGGGGCCCAATGCCGTTCTAAGGATGGTAAGGCCTGAGCAGGTACAGGCATTAGTCAATTGGGTGGCCGACAGTGGATCCAGCACGTTCACATTATCTCCCACCCAGTCTTCTGCAGAAAGCGCACAGATGGCGCATGAAAACCAAGCCCATCAGTCTGTCACATCACCCCCATGCATATCAGGGAAACTGTCTGAGCCTCAAGTTATGCAGCAGTCTCTTATGCTGTTTGAAGACTCTGCTGCCAGGGTTTCCCAAGGGCATCCACCTAGCCCTTCACCAGGGGTGGAAGAGATAGAATGCACTAACGCACAACCACTTATGTTTCCTGATGATGAGGACATGGCAATACCACCTCAGCACGTCTCTGATGATGACGAAACACAGGTGCCAACTGCTGCGTCTTTCTGCAGTGTGCAGACTGAAAAGGAGGTCAGGGGTCAAGACTGGGTGGAAGACGATGCAGGGGATGATGAGGTCCTAGACCCCACATAGAATGAAGGTCGTGCCACTGACTTTCAGAGTTCGGAGGAAGAGGCAGTGGTGAGACCGAGCCAACAGCGTAGCAAAACAGGGAGCAGTGGGCAAAATCAGAACACCCGCCGCCAAGAGACTCCGCCTGCTACTGACCGCCGCCATCTGGGACCGAGCACCCCAAAGGCAGCTTCAAGGAGTTCCCTGGCATGGCACTTCTTCAAACAATGTGCTGACGACAAGACCTGAGTGGTTTGCACGCTGTGCCATCAGAGCTAGTGATGTCGCGAACATAAAATTTTCAGTTCGCGAACAGCGAACGCGAACTTCCGCAAATGTTCGCGAACTGGCGAACCGGGCGAACCGCCATAGACTTCAATAGACAGGCGAATTTTAAAACCCACAGGGACTCTTTCTGGCCACAATAGTGATGAGAAAGTTGTTTCAAGGGGTCTAACACCTGGACTGTGGCATGCCGGAGGGGGATCTATGGCAAAACTCCCATGGAAAATTACGTAGTGGACGCAGAGTCGGGTTTTAATCCATAAAGGGCATAAATCAACTAACATTCCTAAATTGTTTGGAATAACGTGCTTTAAAACATCCAGTGTGTGTATACGATCAGGTATGATGTTGTATCGATCAGGTAGTGTAAGGGTTACGCCCGCATCACAGACATTGACAGACCAAACTCCCCTTTTAATGCACCGCAAACAGTTCATTTGCACAACCGCAAACACCCCATTTGCACAAGGTTGGATACCAAGCTAGCCACGTCCCGGTGATGTCATTGAAGGTTTCTTCCTCCACCCAGCCACGTACAACACCAAGGGTCCCCGAAAGGTCAATTGAATTGATTTTTCGAACGGGGAGATGGTTAAAAAAACGCTGGCTCCCTCCCCTTTGTTTTTATCCACGGTGACTGCGTCTGCGCCGTGCAATTTACTGTCACACCCGATATGAGTGGTATTTTCTGTAGTACTATTCTCATCAGTTTAATCCCTCTAACGTCCCCGACTCCCCAATCTGGGGGCCATTTATTAAACAGATTTTTCGGACGGGGAGATGGTTAAAAAAACGCTGGCTCCCTCCACTCTGTTTTAATCCACGGTGACTGCGTCTGCGCCGTGCAATTTACTGTCACACCCGATATGAGTGGTATTTTCTGTAGTACTATTCTCATCAGTTTAATCCCTCTAACGTCCCCAATCTGGGTGCCATTTATTGAATAGATTTTTCGAACGGGGAGATGGTTAAAAAAACGCTGGCTCCCTCCCCTTTGTTTTTATCCACGGTGACTGCGTCTGCGCCGTGCAATTTACTGTCACACCCGATATGAGTGGTATTTTCTGTATTACTATTCTCATCAGTTTAATCCCTCTAACGTCCCCGACTCCCCAATCTGGGGGCCATTTATTAAACAGATTTTTCGGACGGGGAGATGGTTAAAAAAACGCTGGCTCCCTCCACTCTGTTTTAATCCACGGTGACTGCGTCTGCGCCGTGCAATTTACTGTCACACCCGATATGAGTGGTATTTTCTGTAGTACTATTCTCATCAGTTTAATCCCTCTAACGTCCCCAATCTGGGTGCCATTTATTGAATAGATTTTTCGAACGGGGAGATGGTTAAAAAAAACCTGGCTCCCTCCACTCTGTTTTAAACCACGGTGACTGCGTCTGCGCCGTGCAATTTACTGTCACACCCGATATGAGTGGTATTTTCTGTAGTACTATTCTCATCAGTTTAATCCCTCTAACGTCCCCAATCTGGGTGCCATTTATTGAATAGATTTTTCGAACGGGGAGATGGTTAAAAAAACGCTGGCTCCCTCCACTCTGTTTTAAACCACGGTGACTGCATCTGCGCCGTGCAATTTACTGTCACACCCGATATGAGTGGTATTTTCTGTAGTACTATTCTCATCAGTTTAATCCCTCTAACATCCCCAATCTGGGGGCCATTTATTAAATAGATTTTTTGAACGGGGAGATGGTTAAAAAAACGCTGGCTCCCTCCACCGATATGAGTGGTATTTTCTGTAGTATTATTCTCATCAGTTTAATCCCTGTTACGTCCCATATCAGGAATTGCCTTTTATGAAAAAAAATTTAGGCCGGGTACCTTCGACTGCCTTCACAGTGACAGACCAAACTCTCATACACTAAACTGAATTGATTTCAGGAACCGGGAGATGGAAAAAGCAGCTTGGTCGGTCCTCTTACTCCCAAATTGGGGCACTGCGCGTGCACAGAGCAATGTGCTGTGACACCCTATATGAGTGGTGTCTTAACTAGTACTATTGCTATCAGTTTAATCCCTGTTACGGACCCTATCCGGTCGAATTGATTAACCATTGTCGAATCCCCCATTGACATCCCCCTTATAAGCTGTGTAAAGCATATTTTTTAGTTTGGTTTTGAACTGCTGCATCCTTTCCGACTTTTGGTAATTTGGTAACATTTCTGCCACTTTCTGCTTATACCGGGGGTCTAGTAGCGTGGCCACCCGATCGCTTTTGGTCTGAATATAATGAAGCAACGGCCTTATCATCTGGGGTGTGGCAACATTGCCAACACACTTTTATAGAGGTGATGATGATTGCTTCATTGTGATACGCAAGCCCCTTCACCACAACAAGGTAACGATCACGAAGGGGAATTGACACTTGTATGTGCCTTTTTTTTTTGGTTTGTTTTTGCAGCCACAGTGCTGCACCATAGGACAGAAAAATTAGGCATGTACACATGCCTGAAAAATAATGGCACTGTTGCAGACGCTATTGTAGCAGCGGCCGGAAAAATTTATGTTTTCCAGGCAGAAAAGTGACTAAAACATTACGGCTTGAACCCTAGTTGGTGGTGGAGAATTCACGAAAGTCATCCGGTATGCAGACATTAAATACAGCAGCGTGGGGACCATTTTGAGGCCAAGGCATGTAATCAGGCCTTTTGTTAGTCAAACGTATCCCCCACTGTCAGTCCCTTCGGGATCCATGCCTCATTCATCTTTATGAAGGTGAGGTAATCAACACTTTTTTGACCGAGGCGACTTCTCTTGTCAGTGACAATGCCTCCTGCTGCACTGAAGCTCCTTTCTGACAGGACACTTGAAGCAGGGCAGGCCAGAAGTTCTATCGCAAACTGGGATAGCTCAGGCCACAGGTCAAGCCTGCACACCCAGTAGTGAAGGGGTTCATTGCTCCTCAGAGTGTCGATATCTGCTGTTAAGGCGAGGTAGTCTGCTACCTGTCGGTCGAGTCGTTCTCTAAGGCTGGATCCCGAAGGGCTGTGGCGATGAGTAGGACTGAAAAAGCTCCGCATGTCCTCCATCAACAACACATCTGTAAATCGTCCAGTCCTTGCCGCCGTGGTAGGAGGAGGATTACACTCACCTCTTCCCCTGTTAGATTCCCGTTGTGCTGTGACATCTCCCTTATAAGCTGTGTAAAGCATATTTTTTTGTTTGGTTTTGAACTGCTGCATCCTTTCCGACTTTCGGTAATTTGGTAACATTTCTGCCACTTTCTGCTTATACCGGGGGTCTAGTAGCGTGGTCACCCAGTACAGATCGTTCTCCTTTATCCTTTTTATACGTGGGTCCCTCAACAGACATGACAGCATGAAAGACCCCATTTGAACAAGGTTGGATGCAGAGCTTCTCATTTCCCGTTCCTCGTCCTCACTGATGTCATTGACGGTCTGTTCTTCCCCCCAGCCACGTACAACACCATGGGTCCCAGATAGGTGACAACAACGAGCACCCTGGGGTGCCTGCTGTGGTTGGTCTTCCTCCTCCTCAAAGCCGCCACATTCCTCCTCTGACTCCTCTTCCTCATACTCCTCTTCCAGCGTTGCTGCAGGTCCGGCAAGCGATGATGACAAGGCTGTTTCTGGTGGTGATGGTGACCACAACTCTTCCTCTTCCTCTTCACGCTCATCTACAGCCTGATCCAGAACTCTTCGCAGGGCACGCTCCAGGAAGAAAACAAATGGGATGAGGTCGCTGATGGTGCCTTCGGTGCGACTGACTAGGTTTGTCACCTCCTCAAAAGGACGCATAAGCCTACAGGCATTGCGCATGAGTGTCCAGTAACGTGGCAAAAAGATTCCCAGCTCCGCAGAGGCTGTCCTAGCACCCCGGTCATACAAATACTCGTTGACGGCTTTTTCTTGTTGGAGCAGGCGGTCGAACATTAGGAGTGTTGAATTCCAACGTGTCGGGCTGTCGCATATCAAGCGCCTCACTGGCATGTTGTTTCGCCGCTGAATATCGGAAAAGTGCGCCATGGCCGTGTAGGAACGCCTGAAATGGCCACACACCTTCCTGGCCTGCTTGAGGACGTCCTGTAAGCCTGGGTACTTAGACACAAAACGTTGTACGATGAGATTCAACACATGTGCCATGCACGGCACATGTGACAACTTGCCCAAATTTAATGCCGCCAACAGATTGCTTCCATTGTCACACACCACTTTGCCGATCTCCAGTTGGTGCGGGGTCAGCCACTGATCCACCTGTGCGTTCAGGGCGGACAGGAGTGCTGGTCCTGTGTGGCTCTCTGCTTTCAGGCAAGTCAACCCCAAGATAGCGTTACACTGTCGTATCCGGGATGTGGAATAGCCCCTGGGGAGCTGGGGGGAATCAGTTGATGTGCAGCCAGACGCCGCAGCAGAAGAGGACTCAGCCGAGGAGGAAATTAAAGAGGATGGAGTAGGAGTAGAGGAGGTGGCAGTAGGTCTGCCTGCAAGTCGTGGTGGTGTCACCAACTCCGCTGCAGAGCCACGCATTCCATGCTTGTCAGCCGTCAGCAGGTTGACCCAATGCGCAGTATACGTGATATACCTGCCCTGACCGTGCTTTGCAGACCAGGTATCAGTGGTCAGATGGACCCTTGCCCCAACACTGTATGCCAGAGATGCCATGACTTCCTTTTCAATGACATGGTAGAGGTTTGGGATTGCCTTTTTTGAAAAAAATTTTCGTCCGGGTACCTTCCACTGTGGTGTCCCAATAGCGACAAATTTTTTGAAGGCCTCAGACTCTACCAGCTGGTATGGTAAAAGCTGGCGGGCTAAGAGTTCCGTCAAGCCAGCTGTCAGTCGCCGGGCAAGGGGGTGACTTTGTGACATTGGCTTCTTATGCTCAAACATGTCCTTGACAGACACCTGACTGTGGGCAGATGAGCAGGAACTGCTGAAGGTGAGAGATGGAGTGGCGGGTGGTTGAGAGGGGGCAGGGAGGACAGCAGTGGTTGACGTGGCTGAAGATGCAGGACCAGGAGGAGCATGGTGGCTTTGAGTTTGTGTGCTGCTTGTACTCATGTGTTGATCCCATAGGCGTTTGTGATGTGAGATCATGTGCCTTCGCAAAGCAGTTGTACCAAGGTGGGTGTTGGACTTCCCACGACTCAGTTTCTTTTGGCACAGGTTGCAAATGGCATTGCTTTTATCAGAGGCAGACACACAAAAAAAATGCCACACTGCTGAGCTTTGCAATGACGGCATTCTAGTGGTGGCAACAGCATGCGTTGACTGGCGTGCTGTCTGGCTGACCCCAGGTGCCGATACATGCTGTCTGACTGTGCCACTAACTCCTTGCGACGACCTCCCCCTGCTTCCAACTCGTCTCCTCATTCTCTCTGTCTCCCCTTCAGAACTTTCCCCCTCTTCTTCTCTTCGAGCAGGCACCCACGTGGCATCCGTGGACACATCGTCATCATCAACCGCTTCACTTGTATCTGACACCTCAGCAAAGGAAGCAGCAGCGGGTACAACATCATCATCATCACACTGTACGTCCATGTGTGTAATCCTGCCTGACTGAGACATATCCCCGTAATCTACATCATCTGGCAATAATGGTTGCGCATCACTAATTGCATCGAACTGATGTGTAAATAACTCCTCTGACGGATCAAGTGAAGCGGCTGTGGTGGCTGTGGTGGTAGTGGCGACGGGCGGGTGCGTGGTAACTTGAGAGCAGGTGACCGAAGCTGAGTTGGAGGAGGATGGTGCGTCAAGGTTCTTAGCGGAAGCTGTTGAAGATTGGGTGTCCTGTCTAAGCCAGTCAACTACGTCCTCTGAATTTTTCGGGTTCAGGGTACGTGGCCTCTGAAAACTGGGCATTATTCCAGGGACAGTGGAAATCACAGCACCACGACCACGACGGCCCCTGCGGGGTGGCCTGCCTCTGCCTGTCATTTTTTTTTTAGATAAGTGGTACTACGCGTGCTAGGTACTGTGCCACCCGGTATGAGTGGTTGGCACTGGCAGTGGGCACACTACAGTCTGTGGAAGTGGGCCTGACACACACTGGCAGCAGGCAAGCAACTGAATTTAGACTACTGTCTAAAAATTAAATGCCTTATTTATCGGCAAGCTACTGTGCCACCCGGTATCAGTGGTTGGCACTGGCAGTGGGCACACTACAGTCAGTGGAAGAGGGCCTGACACACACTGGCAGCAGGCAAGCAACTGAAATTACACTAAAGTGTAAAAATTAAATGCCTTATTTATCGGCAAGCTACTGTGCCACCCGGTATGAGTGGTTGGCACTGGCAGTGGGCACACTACAGTCAGTGGAAGAGGGCCTGACACACACTGGCAGCAGGCAAGCAACTGAATTTAGACTACTGTCTAAAAATTAAATGCCTTATTTATCGGCAAGCTACTGTGCCACCCGGTATCAGTGGTTGGCACTGGCAGTGGGCACACTACAGTCAGTGGAAGCGGGCCTGACACACACTGGCAGCAGGCAAGCAACTGAAATTACACTAAAGTGTAAAAATTAAATGCCTTATTTATCGACAAGCTACTGTGCCACCCGGTATCAGTGGTTGGCACTGGCAGTGGGCACACTACAGTCAGTGGAAGCGGGCCTGAC
>NW_024400276.1:0-39570 GCF_905171765.1 Bufo bufo
CCTTCTCACAGTTTACCAATCGGAGCGCTGTACATCGTATAGAGCTGCGCCTAGGCCATGTGACCAATGAATGTGATGTCACATGGCCTAGGGAAAGCTGAGAGAAAGCTGTGGCACTACTGCCTTCTCAAACAGATGATCGGCGGGGGTCCCGGGTGTAGTGATGAACGAAGAGCCAATGAAAGTCGCAAATGTTTGCGCAGTTTAAGCGATTGCGCAAAAATTTGCGACTTTTTCACTCCATTATTCTGACTTGAGCTAATGATAAATCTGGCCCTTTATCTCTAGACCTCCATACATTTCCATGGGATTAAGTGATTTGCTTGTGTGAAGATTGGTGCTTATCTTATTAAACAATACCACAATGGCCCAGTTGACCCAACATCTGGTATTAGCATAATTGAATTGGATAAAAAAATAGATGTTCCTATCACCACACAGCCTCCCAGATTCAGCTGATTCTGTTGACTCTTGGTTCCTCCATCTGGGACATTGGTCTGGGGCTTGTATCCTGAAAGCTTCTTGCCTTAACTATCAGCCTGGCGTCCACCGGCATGCCACGCAGATAGGAAGACTGTTGTAACCGTCTCTGTGTGGTTGGTGATTGAACCTGCTTGGTCGCTGCATCATAAATTTTGGTGATGCTATGGCTGCTGTGTGTTTAATCCATAAAGTCGAGTTCCTATAGAAGCACAGAAAAGCATAGTAAATATGTGGTTGGGAAGCAACTGTTTCAGATTGATAGACAAAACCTGCTGGGTAAAATATCTGCCTATTAACGGCATATCCATATCAAAAATGTCACATCCGAAAAGAGCGGAGTGAAAGGAGAGAGCAGCCCAACGTCGGCCACTTGCCCCTTTCCTGGCTGTGTGTGACAGGGTCCCTTTCTTGGAAATTTTACTGCAGATTTTGCTGACATTCCACAGTGGATTTCGGTGCGGATTTACCAAAGATCGAACCCTACGCATTGCAAACGGTGAAATATACAGTGGAAATCTGTAGCATAAATTAAACCAATCAGATTCTATCTTTTATTTTGGACAGCCCCTTTGGAAAATGAAATGAGGAATCTGATTGGTTGCGATGGGCAACTAAGCCAGTTCTACTTTACACCAGTTTGATAAATGACCCCCTTAATTCTTCTCTGTACCAATCCTGATTCCTATTCGTTTTGAATGTGTACTCTTTGTGGAAGCTTCCATGCTGATTTTTTTTAGATGAGGTATTGGTCATTTCAAAGACAATGTATAAGAAACTGGTTATACTAAAATCTTGTTAATGTGATAGTTTGGTCGATCGCTACTTATTGGCACCAAAAGAAAAGTCCACTGGAATCTGTGTAAATTCAGATGTAGCAAATGGACTTGAGGGCATGGGTGTGCATATTACACCTCAAATCTGTCATTAGACTCCCTAACTTACTATTGGTAGGGCAGCTTTTAAATGCCATAGTGATTAGGGGCCTTTCTAGTGACAAGTATATTGTAGAGTCTCCAGTCAGTCAAGAAAGGGTTAATACTTGGGACCACAGTGCATGAGGTAGGTATCAATAATAAGCCCCTGTAGTAACTATGGCAACTGTGCTGCTGATGTCATAGATGCATAAGTCTATGACATAAAGAACCCACAGATAAAGGTCCCATAACAGAAGGACAAACGGCCATTTGCAGAGCAATGCTTGATGTGTCTGGAGACCTGGAGCTTCACCATCTGTAGAGGGAGGAAGGGGACGCCCCCCTAGCCAGACAGATCAGCCCTATCGCCTAACCAGCCAGATCAAGTCTAAAAAGTTGAGAGGTATGCTGACATGTGAATTAGGCTTAAAGGGGTTGTCTCACTTCAGAAAGTGGCATTTCTTATGTAGAGAAAGTAAATACAAGGCACTTACTAATGTAGTGTGATTCACCATATTGCCTCCTTTGCTGGCTAGATTCATTTTTCCATTACATTATACACTGCTAGTTTCCATGGTTACGTCCACCCTGGTTACGTCCACCCTACAATCCATCAGTGGTGGTGGAAGTGCTCGCACACTATAGGAAAAAGCACTAGCCTATGTTAGGTCTTACGTTACCAACCACCAAATATGTAGGTCAGCACTTTTTCCTATAGTGTGCAAGCACGGCCACCACTGATGGATTTCAGGGTGGTCATAACCATGGAAAAGAGCAGTGTATAATGTGAAATGTGGAAAAATGAGCCCAGCTAAATGAAGCAATATGGATAATGACAATAAATTAGTAAGTGGTTTGTACTAACTTCCTCTACATAATAAATGCTATTTGCTGAAGTGAGACAACCCCTTTAAGATGACCGTGGTCAGGCCGGGAAATACAAAGAAAAAAGTATACTATTAGACTCTGCCATAGGTGCTATTACACTTCTGCACATGTCTGACCTGGAGGCCTTTGTAAATGGCACCACACAATTTTGTTGCAACGTGCTGACATAGGAAGCCCCTTTCGTCTCTTAAACTCCTTAGATGCTACGGTTGCTATTGTTTGCAGCATCCAAGGCATTAAACAGCCAGGCCTGGAGCCTGGTTTTCAGTCAAAACTGGCCTCCCACAGCGACCACACAGGAACAACTTCTGCTATTATGTCAATTGGCTGGAACTACATAGTTCCCATGATGTATTAAAATGTCACAGGGTGAGAAGGGGTTAACAAGTTATGGTAAGGTCTAGTTCACACAAACGTCTTTTTTGCGAGTGTACGGGCCGTTTTTATGTGTTCCGTATACGGAATGTGTTCCGTAAGCATTCCGTTTCCGTATTTCCGTTCCTTTCAAAGATAGAACATGTCCTATATTTGGCCTGAAAAATCACGTTCCGTGGCTCCATTCAAGTCAATGGCTCCGCAAAAAAAACGGAACACATACGGAAATGCATCCGTATGTCTTCCGTATCCGTTCCGTTTTTGATGAACCATCTATTGAAAATGTTATGCCCAGCCCAATTTTTTCTATGTAATTACTGTATACTGTACATGGCATACGGAAAAACGGAACGTAAAAACGGAAAGGAAACGGAAACACAACGGAACTCAAAAACGGAACAACGGATCCGTGAAAAACGGACAGCAAAAAACTATAAAAGCCATACGTTCGTGTGAACTAGGCCTAAGGCTGTATTCACACCTGTGTTGTGTTTTCTGTCATATGAAAAGGTAACCAGTACATTGCTGCCACCTAGTGGAGGTGTGAAATACATTTTAGTTACAAAGGAAAAAACTGCCCCATTTCCACACTGGAGAAATGCATCTACTGTAGCTACTAATTAGTGGAAATTACACAAGGCTATTGAGCCTTTCAGTGCAATCTTTTCAGGGAGCTGATCCCTAACATGCTGAACCGACATGTCTGAATTCTGTTACCGTACAATCCTAAACGCTCTAAGCTCTATAAAACCTCATTCACACCTCAGTGTTCCACGTATGTGCGCTGTACATGTTCTCCACGGACAGCTCACGTCCTCATTCATTTTAATGTGTGTATTCACACATCAGAGTTTTAGCACGGTCCGTGGGTCTGTGTTTTCAGCACGGATAAATGCTCTACTTTGTCCGTCCATCCATCATGCCCATTATAGTCTATGTATCCGTGAAAACCACGAATGCGACACGGATCCAACAGGGTTTCAGGGATCATTAGGAAGAGATGCTTTGAAAATTATTTTTCCGCTGTGCTGTGTCAGTGAAACACGGATGACACACGGACAGCAAAATATGCACACACGGACCACACATGGATCCTTCACAGATATCTTCATGGAGGCATCACTGACCTCCTTTTCACAGATTTAAGCACGGATGTGTAAATGAGGCTTAAGGCACACTGTCAGTTTTTCGTGGCCATTTTCCAACCATTTGTGCATCCATTTTTTGTCTGTCTGTCCGTTTTTAATGCCCGTTTTGCATCTGTTATTCACGGCTGTTAAAAATGGCTTTTTTCTTTTAAACAAAGATCCCAACCCCTGCAGTGCTCTCAGTGTACATAATACCCCCCAGCAGTAATAATGTCCCCCATAGTGGCCCCCAGCATTAATAATATCCCCCATAGTGCCCCCCGGCAGAAATAATGTCTCCCATAGTGGTCATTAGCAGTACTAATGTTCCCCATGGTGGCCCATAATGTTTGCCATAGTGACCCCTGCAGTAATAATGCCCCATAGTGGCTCCCTGCTGTAATGTTTCATTTCAGCAAAAAAAATAAGAAAAAATATATATACTCACCTCATCCTCTTGCTCCTCTATTGAATGAAAAGGACCTGCCGAAGGATCGGCGCTCAGCGTGATGACGTCATCGCACGCTCCCAGCGCGACAGATCCGCTTTAATCAAAAGAGGAGTTACTGTCTCTTTGTGTGCAAGTGGATGAGGTGAGTATATGCAATGGGCGGCCGAGCCACAGGGCCCTCTATGTCGCGTCCCAGGTGTAGGAACAGCCGAGTGGTAAAGGGTGGCCTAAAATGTCCCTTTATATGAGGTGTGAGTGTCACGGTGCTCCTACCTGTATACGGCTGGACCAAAGGCGTTGGCTCCGAAGCAAACAAATAGGGATAAAAGAATAACTTGAGTCCAGATCTTGAGATGCAGTTCCAACTTTGCCTTGGTCCCAGCAGGCTTTAGCATTAAGACTCTGGCAGGCAAACTCATCACTGCTACATTTGTTGCTCTCTGGCTCTGCTGTACTATCAGGCTGGCTGTATAACTTTGCTTCTTCTTTATGCTGCACAACACTTAGTAGTCTGACTCTATGTTTGGCAAGGAAATACTCCTCCTGGCTCCTGAGGCTTCAAGCTTTGGCCTCCATGTCCAGCAGAGCTAAGGGTGCTCTGGGTGGCTTGGCTTGGGCATGTTCAGGAGAGACGTGCCCAGCACACCCTTCCCTTGGCAGGGGGTAAGCTGGAACTGACTCTCACTAATCCCCACCCTTCATGCAGGAAGTGGGACTGGCCCACTCCTCCACCGAGGGGGTATAGAATGGAATGGAAAGCTCCATTCTACCTAACTATAGTTCTGCCGTATTTGCTGCCACTTGCTGGTAAACCAGGCAAATTGCATTTAAACACAACAGTTGCAAACATTAGAAATGCACAGTGTAGTGGACCTGAAATAAATACACAAGATGACATGATATTAGCACATTAGAGATAGTAGCGGCGTGAAGAAGTGGTAATGCCACTCTGGGGCGTTACATATACACTGCTCGTTACCATGGTTATGACCACCCTGTAATCCTCACTGGTGACCAGGACTGTGGAAACTCACATAGGCTGGTGCTTTCTCCTATAGTGTGCAAGCAGGGCCACCACTGATGGTTTACAGGGTGGTCGTAACCATGGGAAAAAGCAGTGTATAATGTGATGGAAAAATGAATCCAGACAGCAAAGGAATTGAAGTTGAATAGGTCTCGATTCATCATGGCCGCCGCACGGACATTGCCCGTGCATTAGGGACCGCAAATTGCAGTCCCCAAATGCACGGAACGACCGCACAACGGCCGTGTGCATGAGGCCTAAGGCTGAGTTCACATGTATCTTAAGCATCTGTTATGCACACGTTGCCTTCGTTTTAGCCATTTCCGTTATTTTAGACTTAAAAAAATTTAGGAATTTTTTCCCTCTAAAATAACGGATCCCAGACGGAAATGGCTAAAAAGGATGCAACACGTGCATAACTGAGCATAACGGATGCTTAAAATACAGAAGAACGGAAAGCTAAACGGTGATGTGAACCTGGCCTAACAGGCACTCCAGCACTAAGATCCCGTTGGAGATTGCCACTACTTAAAAAAAAAATCAGGATTATTGCATTTTATTCACACTTGACATAAGTGCAGGAATTCATCAAGATTAGTATTTGAAAAGAAAAAGTGATCAGGAAGGTAATGTCCCCTTTAACTCTGATGTTGACATCACCATGGCAACTGTAGTAAACAGCTGTTGGTCGGCTTGAATCTAAAAATCATCAGTTGGCTCCTTGGGAGATGAAACTGATTTTATGGTTAGTGATGAATTTCGGAGACACCCGGAGGAGCTGCTTTTACGCCCACTGCTCACGGTGGGATTTCTGGGGTAAGATACTGAGATATATCTAACTGTTATATTCAGGTGCGGGATATCTCCGTATAACACTGGTGTGTTTTTTAGTAAGCTACAATAAATACAATAAAACAGGGTAAGATGTTTAGCGTTTTCCCTAAATTTGAACGGTTTATTATGTGTCTAGGGAAAATAGGACTTTTGGTCAGGTCTACAACACTTGTGGTGAAGTTACCTAAAGAACGGTGAAGTATAAAGACACTGCAGATGATTGCATTAGGGCCTTATTGGCACAGTCAGTGTTTGGTCAGTGATTTCCATCAGTGATTTTGAGCCAAAACCAAGTTACGGGTCCAAAACACAGAACAGGCGCAGATCTTTCCCTTCTACCTTATGTCTGTGTAGGATCCACTCCTGGTTTTGGCTCACAATCACTGATGGAAATCACTGACCAAACACTGACTGTGTGAATGAAGACTTAAAATGTGAAAATTCTTGGCATCTTTAAACTCATCTCATGTAGTTGCCTGTAAGTTAGGTTCTTCATATGCATTGCGGCTTTAGGCCTCATGCACACGACCGTTGTTATAGGCATTTATATTGCCGGCGCCCGTTCCGTTCCGCAAATTGCGGAAGGCAACACTGGCGGCTTCCGTTTTTTGCGGATCTGCGGTTTGAGGACCGTAAAAAACGTCACGGTCGTGTGCATGATGCCTTAGCTTGTGAAACCAGCTTTTTTGGATTGAACCCTTAAATGCAAATCTTGCTCTATTAGTACAGGCACAGTCATATAAATATCGGGTGCCTTCTGTTTTAAACTGCAGGCACCTGGGACTAATGTAATCGTAATGACCAAGAATAAAAATAATTGGTCGGTTTTAATGCATAGGAAACGGTGTTAAAAAAAACTAATATAAATGTTGCAGAATTGTTTATTTTTTTATAATTCCACCCCATTTAAAAATTTGTTTCCGCTTCCCATTCACATTGTATGCAACTATAAACGGCGCCATTAGAAAGTACATCTTGTACTGCAAAAGACAAGCCCTGATACAGCTATGTGAATAAAAAATATAAATATGCTTGATACTTTTATTACCCAAATTGCCCAAAGTGCTGTTGCAGAGATATCTTAATGAATATGCTAATTAGGGTCTCGGTGCACGATTTGGGAATACTTTTTATACTTCTTTTTGCAACCCTTTAAGAATCTCCATTGGGCTGAGACTACATGTACATTTTTTTATGTGACGACATCAACAAAATCACAGAAAATGACAGAATGATGGAAATGAGTGAGTATCAGAAGTTGCAGTTGTCCAGTTCACTTAGCAAATGAAAGGTGAGGTGTGACAAGTTACAATGGACTTCGGGGTCACTCGTTGTTTGATACAAGATTGAGACACGGGGTCCATCCTGATAGACAGTATGTGTTAAAGAGTCCAACAACTGCTCCAATATTTATGTCATGTTTTCTTTTTAATTCAGACACAATCTTCAGTCTCCGCAGTCTTCACAGAGAACCTTCTCACGGACCACAGGATAGGATAATTTTTGCCTTTATGTTGTGTATATAGGACAGGTATAATCTTTATAGTTAGTCTGAATATAGGGTAAGTGTATATAGTGTATGAATAAGGTGTAGTGTAATAGTGTGTATATAGGATAACCGTAGTGTATATAGCGCATGTGTGTAGGATAATTGTAATCTATATAGTGTCTGTATATAGTGTAAGTGTAGTGTATATAGTGTATGTATATGGTAACTATGATAAATGTCTGCATATAAGGTAAGTGTAGTATATTTAGCGGTTATATAAAATAAGCAATCTATATAGTGTCTGCATATAGGATAAATGTAGTGTATATAGTTTATATATAGTGTAAGTGTACTGTATATAGCATATATATAGTGTAGTCTATGTAGTGTATATATAGGATAACTGTTGTCTTTAAGTTTTATATATAAGATAAGTGTAATCTTTATAGTTAGTCTGTATATTGGGTATGTGTAGAGTATATAGTAAATGTATAGTGTATATAGTGTTTGTACAGGGTAAGTGTTGTTTAATTTATATATTATCTGTATATAGGGTATGTGTAGTATATGTATATATATATATATATATATATATATATATATTTTATGTGGGGTAAGTGCAATGTATATATTGTATGTATAGGATATGTGTAAGTTATATAGTTTCTGTATATGGGGTAAGTTTAGTGTATGTATATGACATGTGTAGTCATTATAGTGTTACATACGGTATGTGTAGTGTATATAGTGTGTGTGTATATAGGATAATTAATCTATAAAGTGCCTGTATATAGGGTAAGTGTAGTATATATAGTGTATGTATGGTGTATATAGTGTGCGTATAGGGTAAGTGTATTGTATACAGTTTATGTGTAAGGTAAGTGTAGTCTAAATTTGTTAGCCCTTTTGCAGTGCTTAATCCCTCCTTGTTTAGGTGGGTCCCTACACTAACACGTTATACATATAACAGGATATATTGAGTGTAACTGGTGTTATCACTTGCAGTGTGCTTTTACATTATTTTATATACAGTAGTCAGTTGTTATAGAGAAACACCAATATACTGCTTATCAGTTTGGCTTTTCAAATTAATAGTGCAAATCAGTGTAAATCAGGTTATTAAAAAAAAAGAGTCTTAGTGTAGGGACCTATCTGAATGAGGTCGCCTTGACGTGGCAGATGGGCTCACACAATGTCATCAGCTTGTGTGCTAAGAACCTCATATTTTTAAAAGTGTGGGTGACAAGATTCTTCTGAGAGTTTTTGAGCTTCCATATCTTAAGGAATTAATCAGTTGTCCCTCTTGAAGCATAGATACGTTCATAGAGATAGAGGGCATCATTTATTTTTAGTAAGGCTACGCCATGAGTGGGCAGCACGGTGGCTCACTTGTTGGCACTGGTGCCTTGCAGTGCTGGGGTCCTAGGTTCGAATCTGACCAATAACAACATCTGCATGGAGTTTGTATGTTCTCCCTGTGCTTGTGTGGGTTTCCTCCAGTTTCCTCCTACACTCCAAAGACATACTGATAGGGAACTTAGATTGTGAGCCCCATTAAGGACAGTTGGATGCTAATGTCTGTAAAGAGCTGCGGTATATAGCAGCGCTATATAAATGCATAAAATAAATAAATAAATTAGGTCTGGACACCTTGGAGACTTTTTGAAGAGTATGGGTTTCTACTGTAAAATACCAGAAATGCATTTTCATTCAGACATAAGGTGCAGCAAATAATGACTGTTGGGCTCCACGTTTACCCCTATCTTATATACAGGGTGGCCCACGAAAAAGTAGCCCACCTCCAGCCATAGTATGTCAAGATGAATGAGCAAGTGGATTGTTATTTTTTTTAATTACCCACAAGTCACAAAAGATACTGAAAGTGGTCCCTGTTCCGGTCTATGCATCTTTGGGCACATCGGATTATGTTGGCCGATACTGCTTGCAGCTCTACAGCAGTAATGCTGCAGAAACAAAAATGTCCTGCTCTTTCCAACAAGATGGGACAACATGCCACACCTCACTGGCACGGATTCATGAACTGTTGATGTAGGAGCAAACTGTGAGCAAGGGGTTATGGCCACCACGTTCCTCAGACTTGTCCTCATGCAATTTTTATCTGTTAGGAAATTCAAAACACAAAATGTCCGCTAACAATCCACATCCCTGGATGAACTGAAGGAAAATATCACAAACACTATCCGCAACATTACAAGTAGTATCAGCCGACATAATCCGACGTGCCCAAAAATGCATAGATATGAATGGGGACCACTTTCTGCATCGTGTGGCATGTGGGTTATTAAAAAAACAATCCAATTGCTCATTCATTTTGTCATACTATTGCTGGAGACTGTCTACTTTTTCGTGGGCCACCCTGTATTGCCCCTTCTCGACATAGAGAAGGGATACATGATGACCTTTCTATGTGTGTCATTCCTATGCAATGACCTATTCGCGTATATTCTCCTACCAGGGGCGGACATTGGCAGCAGAGGGCCCCTGTGCAAAGAATGTGCCTGGGCCCCCCAACCACACATATAGAAATAAACATAGGCCATAGGTAAAGATTAATACAATGAGGTGTGGCAGCAGTAGGGACCCCAATTTGTCATCTTCCCCTAATGCTACAGGGGGAGGAAGGGGTGATCAGTCGCATCAAAGATAGGGGGAACCCTTCAGATACTGTGGTGCGTATTAATGTCCTCTTAATGCTCCTACATAGTAATTTTTGCCCCTTTGTGCCAGCACACAGTAGTAATATCCACATTGTGCCCCCTCCACAGTAGCGATGGACAGATATGTACCCCCTCGCAGTAGTTATGCCAGATATCTGCCCCCTCACAGTAATTATGCCCTGATATGTGCCCCTCACAGTAGTTATGCCCAGATACGTGCCCACCACAGTAGTTATGCCAGATTATTTGCCCATCACAGTAGTTATGCTAGATTATGTGTCCTTCACAGTAGTTATGCCAGATTATGGGCCCCCTCAAAGTAATTGTGACAGATTATGTGCCACCTCACAGTATTTATGCCCAGATATGTGCCAACTTCACAGCAGTTATGCCAGATATGTGCCCCCCTCACAGTAGTTATGGCCAGATATGTGCCCCTCACAGTAGTTATTGCCAGACATATGCCTCCTCACACAGACCTATTGAAATGAACGGGTCAGGATTCAGTCTGGATGATATGCATTTACACTGGCGCTGGATGCGCTGAAGTTATGGAGAGGCCGGCGCCTCTTCATAACATCAGCAGAACCCCTTCCAGTTTAGGGGTTATTAAGATCAGTGTCTAAAACACTGGTCTTAATAAATGACCCCCTGCATGTCTGGGCAACACTTTTAACCCATTTACACGACAAGGACCATATGTATTTTATGATCTGCAAATTACGGATGACGCCCATGTGCCATCTGCATTTTTTTGCAGACCTATTACCTAGCCTGCATGTTGCGGACCAGTATAGGACATGTCACATTTTCTATCCTTTGCGGAACAGACATACGGATGCGGAAAGCAAATGACTTCCATGTGCTTTCTGCATCTGTATGTCCGTTCTGCACAAGATGGAAAATGTGACGTGTCCTATATTTCTCTACAAAATGCGGACTGCAGACCCATTTAAGTTAATGGGTTTGCAAAAATATACAGATCGCATATGGACGGCATACATATCTTGCCAATAGGCGGACCGCAAAATACATTGTTAATGTAGCCTCACAGTATGTGGGTAAGGGACAGTCACAGGAGGGCCAGAGGGGGACAGGTGGGATGGGTGGGGTAAAAAAAACAACAACAACATACCATGCCAAGTTCAGTGTCTGGCAGAGACAGTGGTCACTGGGGCAGCCTCCGGTCCTCACTCACTTCCTCCTAAGTTGCTGCAGGCCTCACACATTAAGCACCAGAAGCGCTAGGAGAGGACCACATGTGGGCGGGGCTACCACCAGGGGGCTGGGCTACCATCAGGAGGCGGGGCTACTGACCTTACCACACGGAGGCGGAGCTACGACACAGTGAAGTGGCTCAGCACAGACCTGGCTGACCCTGCCCACTACACAGCAGGACTGAGCTGTATGGGGGGTTGTAATGTGCTGCCCTGGCCCTGCTCCTGCTCCTCAGAGCTGCGGACGCAGTACGTCCTGAGACTGAGGTCAGATAGTAAGGTGGGCCCCTTCTACATGCTGGATGGTGTGATGATGAATGGTGAAGCGTGCGGCTCTCTGCTTCACCATTACAATCAGCTGTCTGTGCGTCCTGTAGATGCATAGACAGCTTAATTGGAGGGCCCCCTGCCAAGCTGGGCCCCTGTGCAGCTGAACCGGCTGCACAGGCGGTATGTCCGCCCCTGATAGTGACATCACTGTGTGCATTATTGCTATTTTGTGACATAACTGTGTAAATGATCTACAATATGTACAATAAAGTCACTTCAACTTTTACATTATCCTTGTGCATCAGGGAGACCATAATAATCATAAAATTCATGTACTGGAATTCATGCAGAAGGTGGTCGTGATAGTGTGGGGCCCAAGTCAATTTTGCTATGAAGCCCCACGGTTACTTGCTATGCCCCTGGAATGTACATTACATATAAAGATTCTGCAAGCAGCTACATTCGGTCAGGGAGCTGTCAGAATGGCTAGAGCTGCTGCACAGATTTAGGGGGTCATTTACTATACTGAAATACTCCTAAATTAGGCTTATTTCAGGCGCAGATGGCGGGTCAATGCTTAGTTGCTGTTTTAGGCGTAGAAAGTGGATGCGCTGAAGTTATGCAGAGGCATGCGCCTCTTCATAACTTAGGCGGATACCCCGCCAGCTACAGGCTTTTATTATGACCGGTCCTAATAAATGTGCCCCTTAATTTCAACAGAACTTAAAGAGAACCTGTCACCTCACCACCTGGTGGCCAGGACTGTGGGAGTGCACATAGGCCAGTGCCTTTTCCTATATTGTGTAAGCACGACCACCACTGCTGGATTACAGGGTGGAGCTATACGCTCTGGGGGGGCCCCTTCATGGGTGGCAGAGGACACATTTCTTAAAAACCGTATAACCTTACCTAATAAATAATTAAAACACGAGACAATTCAGTGTGGAATAAATAGGCCGTGTTGCTTTATTTGGGGTTTACCAAGATATCATACCAATTTATCAAAATACTGAATTAATAAATATCAATAAAATAATCCAACCATAAAATATAAATAATTGAATAAATACTTAAATCTCATTAACTTATGGACCATTAAGTCCACCCAGCAAGAGCTGGGTGACCTATCACAACACAAGCCAAGGCCTAACAGGCATCCCCCCCCCCCCCCCCCCCAAACAAGCAACACAGACCAACCTCTATACTGCTTTGCAGCCCTAGATTGAAAATGTCCAGACACATATCTGATAGGTGTACATTATCAGATCTGAACAACCCTGGGACGAAACCTTCCAAATCAATGTGGCGGTAGCTCTGACCCCCAATTGACGGCATGAATTTACTTATAGCTCTGTTAACTCTTATTCTTATTTTTTCCAATTTCCGTTGTTCAGTACCAGCCCAAACCATCCTTTGAACAATTTCGGAAAAAATCAAGAATGCCTCGGGAAATATGCCTTTAATTAAGGCTAAGTCCTGCTTCATTCTTGATAACAAATCTACTGTCTTGGCTCTCCCAACATCATTGCCACCTAGATGAAAGACAATAATGTTAGGCAAAGGCCACTTTGAACATAACTTCTGCATCACCGTGAGTAAGTCGTTCCACTGTAAACCCCGTACACCAAACCATAAAACTAAACATTTATTAACATCAAATGAGAGATTTTCCGTGTACTGTCTCTTCGAAGCTCTCTTCCGAGCCCAATAAATAAAAGAATGTCCCACTAACCAAATAACCATACGGGAACCTGTAAAACAAGATATTTTTAGAACGATAATAACTGTGGTCTAACATATAGTCTAAACCTGTTAGAAGCCCATCTACCAATTATTTTTATGACTGCATCCTCAAGGCCAAAATTTGCAGCCTCAGTGGCAGCCCCTATACGGAATGAATGAGAGGATAAATGTAAATGATCCATCTTAATTGCCTTCAAGCATTTCTTAAAGATGGAATTTAATTGAAATTTTGTCAATGGACTGTGATCTTCATGGATTAGGAAAGCTCCATTAACTTTTGGCCTGACTTCCAACCATGAAGACACTGCACCGACGGGACAAAGCGGAGAATTGAACCATTTGTTTAATGTTATCATCTGACCACGATCCATTTGATCGGTTTTTTATTTACTAATTCGAATTCTAACATTCTCTTGTCCCAAGGATACATCAGAAAAGAGCAGACTCGGATCCGCTCTTTTTGATTCAGCCACTAACTCACCTATCCTAAAAGCTCCAAAAAAGGCAAGAATGAACGCAGTTTTAAATAATGATGATTCAAACATACTCTTTGTAACCGTATTTAGCACATTGACTATTTCTAATAGAAGGTTCAGAGATACTGGACCACGCTTATCCCTCTTTTGATTGCTCCTCTTCACACCCCTCAAAACCTGCTTAATAATAAAAGAATTTGCTAAACATGGCTGAACGTACAATTTTTGGAAGAAGGAAACTCCCGCAACTGTCTTTGAAATGTGAGAAAAAGAGCAATCATCCTCTAACATAGATGAAATGAAGGCTAAACCTTCATTCTCAGTGACGATATTCCGAGTCCCACCTTCCCTTTGATTAAAAGAAAGCCACCTATTCCATGCGGATGAATACGCATCCCATGTTCTAGGTGCCAAAGACCTTTGGAGACTTTTAACTATTAGATCAGAACTAGATCCCACAGATGCTCTGGGCACGGAACTCCTTCCAAGTCTGCTTCTGGCGCGAGCTCCCGGAATCTTTTCCACTGAAATCGAGATAATGCATCTGCAATGTCATTCTTTTTACCTGGGATGTATCTAGCCTTCAACCAAATATTAAACTTCATACAACATAATACTAAATGTCTCAATAAACGCACCGTTTTCTCACACTTTGATGATAATGTATTTACCGCAAAAACAACCCCTTGATTATCCGTGAACAAAAGAATACGCCTATTACTAAAATATGAACCCCATATAACAATAGCTACCACTACCGGGAATAACTCTAACAAAACTAGATTTGATACAAACTTATTTACAAACCAAGACTCAGGCCATGTCCCAGCGCTCCACTTATTATTCCATAAAGCCCCAAGACCAAAAATTCTAAACAACAGCACGGGTATATGGTCTTTTCTTGGGCTATTGGAATACCAAATTTCAAACACATGCCTAGGAAACCCTGCAATAGCTGCTCACAACACACTGAATCCGCAAAACCTAGAAACAAGAAGTCATCTAAATAGTGTAAAATCCCACCATCAGAAAAAGATTCTTGAATCACCCAATGTAAGAACGAAGAAAAGGCTTCAAAATATACACATGACTTAGAAAAACCGATAGGTAGACATTTATCAAAGAAAAATTCTCCTTCAAAGCTAAAACCAAGTGAATTAAAACCAGTCGGTTTTACTGGGAGCAATCTAAACGCAGCTTTAATATCTGCCTTAGCTAACAATGCTCTATGACCGAAACTCCTCAACAAGTCTACCGCCTCATCAAAGGAGGCATACGAAACAGCCGCCTCATCCTTGGCAATTTCATCATTCAAAGAAGAATCCTTGGGATACGATAAGTGGTGAATCAACCTAAATTCCCCCGGATTCTTCTTTGGGACTACACCAAGAGGGGATAATCTGAAATTTTTTAAAAGGTGGGTTTTGAAATGGACCCGCTAACCTACCATACTCTAATTCTTTACTAATCTTATCTCTAACTACCTCAGGAAATATATGAACAGACTTCAAATTATCAACAAATTTACAACCAGAACCCTTAAACTGCGGAATATCAAAACCAGATAAAAAACTGTTAAAAAGCAAACTAGCTTTCTCCCTGTCTGGGTACTTGTTTAGCCATGGAACCAATTCTATTAGTCTCACTGGCGTCCATGCTTTTTGATAATTGCTCCTTTGTACTAAGAAAGGAGGGCTGTAATAGCGGATGATTACCCCCACAAAGGGAGCATTCATGTTTATAGCGACAACTGGCAAGCCACTTGCAAGTGGATTCATTAAAAGCGAAACAAACTCCCTTCCTAAGAGATTGATTTGCAGGAGTCTGTCTTTGCTGCACAGTCCTCTGTGGCAGCATCAAATTTATCCATAAGCCTATGTCCTTAACACCGAAATTTAAGGACGGATGGATTGCCAGCTTTTGCCTAAACGTCTCATCATACTATAACCATGCAATACCACCAAAGTTCTTGTATGCTTCCAGTATGATATCCAGATGCTGGAAAAGGCCCGAACATTTTTCAGGGTGCTTTTCTCCCAGCACCGCAGCATAAATACAAAACGCCTGCAACCAATTGTTAAAAGATCTTGGCTGCAGGCGCTTTCTTACATCCTCACTTTTTTCATCCTTTTTCTCCACATTTTGTTCCCTATTAGAAGGAAGCAAAGATAATAAATCCACAAATTCAAAGCTCCATATCTTCTCTTTAATCCCATTAGACAAATGGAAACCAAGAGGAGATACTTCGCAGGGGAGAACCTCTTTTATACAGAGTTCTGGAACCCCTGAACCTTTCTCTAACATGGGCAAGTTCTTTGACTGTGGCGCTGGCAGGGATGACCACACACCCGCAGCCGCAGTTGTAACCTTACTTTTTAAAAATTCAGTAAACAAAGAGTTAAGACCTGCAAGAAACTTCTCATTGTTAAACATTACATCAATGTTTGCATGCTCACCACTGGAAAGGACCTCCTGCCCAGAACCGGACTGAGGAATCTTCATCCGGATCTTCCCTGGATATTGACCGGATACCTCAAATGGATGCTGCACGGATGTGCCAGCCTGTCCTCTGTCTCCTTCTTCATGCCCTGTTGCAATGGGGCACTCGGTGCTGTCATATCTGCCTGTTGCTGCATTGGAGCGCTGCCGGCTATTGTTAGGGGCCTTGCCGGCCGGAGCTCTTTGATGACGTCGCCGGGCTGTGACGTCATCAGCGGCAGACGCCGCTTGCGGCCCGGCGCTTGGGGATGATGCGGCAGCGGTGACGTCTTCAGGGGGCGGAGTGTCGGCGCGCGCATGTCTCTTAGCTCTTTTGCTGCGCGGCGCCGCCACCTCCGCTTCCCCACTGGCCACTTGCAAGACGGCTTCTTCCTCTTCTCCTGGCTCCAGCGCTTCTACCTCCTCCGGATCCGCCGCCGCTTCTCCGCCGCCGGGTATGGGCTGAGCGAGGCAGCGCCTCAGCCACTCTTCTCCTCCCGATGACTCCGCTCTCAGGATCAGGCACCGCAGTAAGTCTTCCATCACGTTCTTTACAGGCGCTGCTCCTTGAAGGGTGCTCCACTGGAACTGACAGCTGGGCACCTGTGTGCTGTCACTTTTATTTACATGGGTTCCTGCTCAAAATGACAGCTGCCAATCAGCTGTCCAGCATTTCCCGCTTCAGAAAACAGCTGGCCAATCCTGACAGCTGTTCAAAGCGTCCTGTTACCAGGCAGATCACTAGGGGAACCAGACAAAGCCGGATTCCTGTCAGAAAAACCTATATTTGAATTAAAAGAGAAAAAAGGGGGGGGGGGGAGGAGAGAAATCCTACAAAACCAAAATCATAACCAAAACCCATAAAATTGACTCAAATAAAAACAAGTGCCCCTGCCATTATGTGTCCCCCAAGCTATACGCTCTGGGGGGGCCCCCTGCATTATAGTGGCAAAGAAACAATGTCCATAAAAGGCTTAACACCATCGGTGGCATCTTCTTCTCCCAGTGTTAAAACAGCTGGCCCAAAGGGAACTCTCGAAGTTTAAATGGCTATACCATCAAAAACAGATAGGAAGGCTTGTTTTTTCTGGGATTGCAAAAATACGCTGAACAGTATTCCAATTTTCACAACAGCATATTTTTTGATTAATCATATCTTCCAGCAAGCAGACATGATATGCTGAGTCATATAAAATTATCCTCACCTGTTGATATGCACACATCCAAACCTGACTAAAGAATGAAGTAAAATGGCTGCCGTCAGGGAAAAAAAACAGCAATGGCCCATTGTGATATCATCATCCATGACTGCTAAAGGGTTCCATTGTGACACACTGAGTGTTCCGTCTATTTAAATTTTCATGGAGGCTGCCATGTTGATTTTCTTGAGGAGGGTTCCATTGTGTTACGCTGTGTGTACCGTCTATTGAAATTTTCATGGGGGCTGCCATATTGATTTTCTGGAGGAGGGTTCCATTGTGACACGCTGAGTTTTATATCTATTGAAATTTTCATGGGGGCTACCATCTTGTTTTGCTGGAGGCTGCCATTTTGATTTGCAGTTAATAAGAGCTTGCAACTCAATGAATTCGCACAGTTGGTAAAAGTTTATATTATAACAATGTTATTCAGGAAGAAAGATATCAAATGTTTGAGCAATACTGATTGTAGTCACACTGGAATACTGGACGGCAGTCCCTAACTTAGGATATGTGCAGGGAAGACAGACAAGACAAAATACGGAACATGAACGGACCGGGTCAGAACCAAGAGAGCTACGCAGTACAACGGATTAAGCAAAGAATGGTCAGGAGAAGCCGGGGTCAAATACCAGGAGAGTAGCGAAGTACAAGAGGAGTCCTAAGAGAGTAGTCAGGTGGGAGCCGAGGTCACAATACCAGGATGTATGCGCAGTACAGGAGGAGCAGGCAGAGGATCATCAGGGAACAGGATCAGGTAAATATTCAGTAGTCCAACAAATAGCCAGGAACCTAGAAATTAACAGGCAACCTGTGGCTAGCAGGCTGCCTGTATTTATAGTGGGGAGTGAGGGTCATGTGACGTGGCCAGCGTCACATGACCGACAGACCAACCAGTTGAGCACCGAGTGATCAGCTCGGCGCTCAAGGCAGACTTAGGAGCAGAGAGCCACCCAGCAGTAAAGCCGCCCTGGGAATGAGGTCAAACACAGATCCTCATTCCCAAAGCTAAGCAACAGTTCTGCGGGCAATGGGGGACCGAGTGCACCTTCGGAACCCCGTTACAGTACCCCCCCTTTTACGAGGGGCCACCGGACCCAAGACTTCAGGCGATGGCTTTTCATGGTGTTCTAAATGAAATTTACGAACCAGTCTAGGAGCATGAACCTCCCTGGCAGTTATCTCTCTTCAGGTCCATACCCCTTCCAGTGAATCAGATACTGCAAGGAGTTACGCACCTTCTTGACATCCACTATTTTAGACACGACATACTCGACAGCATCATTAACAAGAACCGGCGGAGGCGAGGCTTTCGATGGTGCTACCGGTTCAAAATATTTTTTAAGTAGAGATTTATGGAACACATTATGAATGTGGAATGACTCGGGCAGCTCCAACCTAAATGATACCGGGTTAATCACCTCCGTGATCTTATATGGACCAATAAAACGAGGAGCAAATTTTCTAGAAGCTACCTTGAGAGATAGATTCTTGGAGGACAACCATACTTTATCCCCAACCTGAAAGTTCACCCCCCTTGAACGTCTCCTATCGGCCTTGAGTTTTTGAGAACTTTGAGCCTTTTCTAGGTTCGATTGAACCCGGGCCCAAACTGTGCACAGTTCGGAGGAGAGTTTAACAGCTTCAGGGTTAGAGGAGGAGACGGACGACCCAGAATGAAAACGGGGATGAAAACCATGGTTACAAAAGAAAGGGGAGACCCCAGCAGAAGAATTGACACGGTTATTCAGAGCAAATTCAGACAACGGAATGAATTTGACCCATAATTGCTGGTCATCAGCAACATACAACCTCAGGAATTGTTCCACAGACTGATTAAGGCGTTCAGTCTGCCCATTACTCTCAGGATGGTAGGCGGAAGAAAAAGAAATTTTACATCTTTGACAGAAGGCCCTCCAGAATTTGGACACAAACTGCATACCCCTGTCCGAAACAATATTTTCTGGGATGCCATGTAAACGAACAATCTCTCTCACAAAAATAGACGCCAGGGTTTTAGCATACGGAAGTTTAGACAGGGGAATGAAATGAACCATCTTGCTAAACCTATCGACCACTACCCAAACCACAGTCTTACCCTCCGCCAGCGGTAGGTCAGTTATAAAGTCCATCGAGATATGGGACCAGGGTCTACTGGGAATGGGTAGGGGTCATAGGTTACCAGCAGGGCGAGTCCTAGGTATCTTAGACCTGGCACAAACCTCACAGGCTGACACGTAGGACTTGACATCCCTGGTCAGAGTGGGCCACCAATAAGATATAGAAACCAGATCCTTAGTGCCCTCAACACCCGGATGTCCACAAAAGGCAGAATCGTGACACTCACCCAACAGCTGGAGACGAAATTGTACGGGAACAAACAACTTATCTGTTGAGGTGGATGCCGGTGCCAGATGTTGTTCAGCCTTAATGCGAGCCGAGATATCCTGGGTTAGAGCCGCTAAGAAGATGTTTGCTGGTAGGATGGATTCAGGCGGCGTCTCAGTGGGTTGAAAAGCATGGAAGCTCCGAGATAATGCGTCTGCCTTCACATTTTTACTTCCCGGCCTGAACGTAATGGAGAAATCAAAACGGGTAAAAAACAGAGCCCATCGGGCTTGTCGGGGATTCAACCTCTTAGCGGACTCGAGAAACATTAGGTTTTTATGGTCAGTGACAACAGTTACTCGATGCCTTGCCCCCTCCAAAAAATGTCTCCACTCCTCAAATGCCCATTTAATGGCCAACAGCTCCCTATTCCCTATGTCGTAGCTTCTCTCCGTGGGAGAGAATTTCCTAGAGAAGAAGGCACACGGTCTCAGGTTAGTGAGGCTAGCAGGACCTTGTGAAAGGACTGCTCCTGCGCCGTCCTCGGACGCATCCACCTCCACAATAAAGGGTCTCTCCTGATCAGGCTGGATCAGAATGGGAGCGCTACTAAATGCCTTTTTTAATGTTTCAAATGAAGAAATGGCCTTGGTAGACCAATTCTCCAAATCCGCCCCTTTCTTAGTAAGGTCGGTCAATGGCTTAGCAATTACAGAAAAATTCATGATAAATTTACGGTAGTAATTAGCGAAACCCAAAAACCGTTGTAAAGCCTTTAAGGATGAAGGCCTTACCCATTCCTTAATTGCTAAAACCTTACCAGGATCCATCTTAAAGGCGTGAGGAGTCAAAACATGCCCTAGAAACAGTATCTCCTGTACACCAAAGACACATTTCTCTTGCTTAGCGGATAGCTGGTTCTCCCTCAACACCTCTAATACTTGTTTGACATGGGACACATGAGATTCGAAATCAGGAGAGAATATAAAAATGTCGTCAAGATAGACAATAATAAATTTACCTAAGAACTCCCTAAGAATATCGTTCATTAAGTTTTGGAACACAGCTGGGGCATTGCTGAGTCCAAAAGGCATCACCTGATATTCAAAGTGTCCTATCGGAGTATTGAACGCTGTCTTCCATTCGTCTCCCTCCTTGATTCGGATTAGATTGTATGCCCCTTTCAGGTCAATCTTGGAAAACCAGGTTGCCCCCAAAACCTGGTTAAATAAATCCGGAATCAATGGGAGAGAGTATCTATTTTGGATAGTGATTTTATTTAATCTCCGGTAATCAATACAAGGCCTAAGACCACCATCCTTCTTTTTAACAAAGAAAAACCCTGCTCCCATAGCAGAGACTGAAGGTCTAATATGCCCTTTAGCAAGGCTCTCCTTAATATAATCTTCCATAGCCTTGCGTTCGGGCCCTGAAAGATTATAAATTTGACCTTTAGGAAATTCGGCACCCTCAATTAGCTCTATGGCGCAATCATAAGGTCTATGGGGGGGGTAGAACCTCTGGAGTAAGGGACGAGAACACATCAGAATATTCCTTAATAACAGAGGGTAATGTATTAGACCTTACTGAAACCCCAGCCTGGACCACGGACAAGCATGAGTCACACTTAGGTCCCCATTTCACCAACTCTCCTTTGGACCAATCAATTGTGGGGTTATGTAAACGGAGCCAAGGCAACCCTAGTACCACCTCAACCGGTAGGTTCTCCAGGACTAGAAGAGAACATCTCTCAGAGTGGCACACACCCACGGACAGAGAAATTTCAGAGGTACATGACCTCACCGTACCACCAATCAGGGGAGTAGCATCAATAGCCATGACATGGATAGGTGTAGGTAAAGCAAACATTGGAATACCCAATTTACAAGCAAACTCAAAGTCAATAAAGCTGGCCGCTGAACCGGAGTCAATAAAGGCCTTAACCGGCCACTTATTAACCCCCAGAGAAATTGTTATGGGTACCAAAAGCTTACCTTTAGAAAAATCAGGGTGTACCTGGTCTTTAGGTTGTCTTGCCTTAGAAGACTTGTCAGAGAGGTCCCTCTTAGGACACTTGTTGATCCAATGGCCAGGATCTCCACAGTAGAAGCACTCTCCGCGTCTGCGACGAAGATTACCCCGGGTCATGCCAACCTGCATGGGTTCCTCGGTGGAGACCTCAGTGTTGTCCCTGGAAAAGGCCTCTGGCTGGACCACCATCTGAGAACAGAACTGTCGTTCTTGTCGTCTCTCTCTAACTCGTCTGTCAAGTCGGACAACTAGGGTCATCATCTCCTCTAAGGTCTCAGGAATTTGGTAATTGACCAATAGATCTTTTAAATTATCAGATAGACCAGACCTAAACTGACTCTTCAGGGCTGGTTCATTCCATCCTGAGGGGACACACCACCGTCTGAATTGGGTGCAATACTCCTCCGCAGGGAGATGGCCCTGAACCAGTGCCCTAAGAGCTGTCTCGGCTACCAGGGCCCTGTCTGGTTCGTCATAGAGGGTACCCAGGGCCTGAAAAAACCCCTCCACAGAAGTTAGACAACTGGCCCCAGGAGGTAACGAAAATGCCCAGTCCTGGGGATCACCCTGTAGTAGAGAAATGATAATCCCCACGCGTTGGCTCTCGGGACCGGAGGACACGGGGCGCAAACGTAAGTAGAGTTTGCAATTCTCCTTAAAGGAGAGAAACCTCTTCCGGTCTCCAGAAAAGGGTTCTGGGAGCTTGATCTGGGGTTCAAAATATGGACTGGAGGACAGAGGAGTGGAAGAACCTTGCCCTAACTCACAAGAACAGAGTTTCTCTCCTAGCTCCTGCACCCTCTGTGTCAAGTTAGAGACATGGTCAGTCAGGGTAGTAAGAGGATTCATGATACAGTGGTTATTGGGCCTGTTAATCTGTAACGGTCACGTCCACACACACACAGGGGGAAGGGTAGTGACCACTGCGCTCCACCCTCACCCCTGGCCCTGCCTACTTGCCTCACGAGTCCTGATGACAGGGGACAACTGGACGGCAGTCCCTAACTTAGGATATGTGCAGGGAAGACAGACAAGACAAAATACGGAACATGAACGGACCGGGTCAGAACCAAGAGAGCTACGCAGTACAACGGATTAAGCAAAGAATGGTCAGGAGAAGCCGGGGTCAAATACCAGGAGAGTAGCGAAGTACAAGAGGAGTCCTAAGAGAGTAGTCAGGTGGGAGCCGAGGTCACAATACCAGGATGTATGCGCAGTACAGGAGGAGCAGGCACAGGATCATCAGGGAACAGGATCAGGTAAATATTCAGTAGTCCAACAAATAGCCAGGAACCTAGAAATTAACAGGCAACCTGTGGCTAGCAGGCTGCCTGTATTTATAGTGGGGAGTGAGGGTCATGTGACGTGGCCAGCGTCACATGACCGACAGACCAACCAGTTGAGCACCGAGTGATCAGCTCGGCGCTCAAGGCAGACTTAGGAGCAGAGAGCCACCCAGCAGTAAAGCCGCCCTGGGAATGAGGTCAAACACAGATCCTCATTGCCAAAGCTAAGCAACAGTTCTGCGGGCAATGGGGGACCGAGTGCACCTTCGGAACCCCGTTACAGGTACTAGCACAGAAGGTTGATTGGACAGAAAGGTGCATTGTCAATCTAACCTAGACAAAACTCCTTAAAAGATTTGATGTCCCATGTCCGTTGGTGAGTTGCAAATGCTGAACTGACCTGACCCTGCATTATAGTGGCAAAGAAACAATGACCATAAAAGGCTTAACACCATCGGTGGCATCTTCTTCCCCCAGTGTTAAAAAAGCTGGCCCAAAGGGAACTCTCAAAGTTTAAATGGCTATACCATCAAAAATAGGTTAGAAGGCTTGTTTTTTCTGGGATTGCAAAAATACGCTGAACAGTATTCCAATTTTCACAACAGCATATTTTTTGATTAATCATATCTTCCAGCAAGCAGACATGATATGCTGAGTCATATAAAATTATCCTCACCTGTTGATATGCACACATCCAAACCTGACTAAACAATGAAGTAAAATGGCTGCCGTCAGGGAAAAAAACAGCAATGGCCCATTGTGATATCATCATCCATGTCTGCTAAAGGGTTCCATTGTGACACACTGAGTGTTCCGTCTATTTAAATTTTTATGGAGGCTGCCATATTGATTTTCTCGAGGAGACTTCCATTGTGTTACGCTGTGTGTTCCGTCTATTGAAATTTTCATGGGGGCTGCCATATTGATTTTCTGGAGGAGGGTTCCATTGTGACACGCTGAGTTTTCCATCTATTGAAATTTTCATGGGGGCTACCATCTTGTTTTGCTGGAGGCTGCCATTTTGATTTGCAGTTAAAAAGAGCTTGCAACTCAATGAATTTGCACAGTTGGTAAGAATTTATATTATAACAATGTTATTCAGGAAGAAAGATATCAAATGTTTGAGCAATACTGATTGTAGCCACACTGGAATACTGGGCGGGATCCTGCTTATGAATTCCTGGACCAGATAGGGCAGGTGCAGTGATGCTAAGGACATTCGGTACTAGCACAGAAGGTTGATTGGACAGAAAGGTGCACTGTCAATCTAACCTAGACAAAACTCCTTAAAAGATTTGATGTCCCATGTCCGTTCGTGAGTTGCAAATGCTGAACTGACCTGACCCTGCATTATAGTGGCAAAGAAACAATGACCATAAAAGGCTTAACACCGTCAGTGGCATCTTCTTCCCCCAGTGTTAAAACAGCTGGTCCAAAGGGAACTCTCGAAGTTTAAATGGCTATACCATCAAAAACAGGTAAGAAGGCTTGTTTTTTCTGGGATTGCAAAAATACGCTGAACAGTATTCCATTTTTCACAACAGCATATTTTTTGAATAATCATATCTTCCAGCAAGCAGACATGATATGCTGAGTCATATAAAAATATCCTCACCTGTTGATATGCACACATCCAAACCTGACTAAAGAGTGAAGTAAAATGGCTGCCGTCAGGGAGAAAAACAGCAATGGCCCATTGTGATATCATCATCCATGTCTGCTAAAGGGTTCCATTGTGACACACTGAGTGTTCCGTCTATTTAAATTTTCATGGAGGCTGCCATGTTGATTTTCTCGAGGAGGGTTCCATTGTGTTACGCTGTGTGTTCCGTCTATTGAAATTTTCATGGGGGCTGCCATATTGATTTTCTGGAGGAGGGTTCCATTGTGACACGCTGAGTTTTCCGTCTATTGAAATTTTCATGGGGGCTACCATCTTGTTTTGCTGGAGGCTGCCATTTTGATTTGCAGTTAAAAAGAGCTTGCAACTCAATGAATTTGCACAGTTGGTAAGAGTTTATATTATAACAATGTTATTCAGGAAGAAAGATATCAAATGTTTGAGCAATACTGATTGTAGCCACACTGGAATACTGGGCGGGATCCTGCTTATGAATTCCTGGACCAGATAGGGCAGGTGCAGTGATGCTAAGGACATTCGGTACTAGCACAGACGGTTGATTGGACAGAAAGGTGCATTGTCAATCTAACCTAGACAAAACTCCTTAAAAGATTTGATGTCCCATGTCCGTTGGTGAGTTGCAAATGCTGAACTGACCTGACCCTGCATTATAGTGGCAAAGAAACAATGACCATAAAAGGCTTAACACCATCGGTGGCATCTTCTTCCCCCAGTGTTAAAACAGCTGGCCCAAAGGGAACTCTCGAAGTTTAAATGGCTATTCCATTAAAAACAGGTTAGAAGGCTTGTTTTTTCTGGGATTGCAAAAATACGCTGAACAGTATTCCAATTTTCACAACAGCATATTTTTTGATTAATCATATCTTCCAGCAAGCAGACATGATATGCTGAGTCATATAAAATTATCCTCACCTGTTGATATGCACACATCCAAACCTGACTAAAGAATGAAGTAAAATGGCTGCCGTCAGGGAGAAAAACAGCAATGGCCCATTGTGATATCATCATCCATGTCTGCTAAAGGGTTCCATTGTGACACACTGAGTGTTCCGTCTATTTAAATTTTCATGGAGGCTGCCATGTTGATTTTCTCGAGGAGGGTTCCATTGTGTTACGCTGTGTGTTCCGTCTATTGAAATTTTCATGTGGCCTGCCATATTGATTTTCTGGAGGAGGGTTCCATTGTGACACGCTGAGTTTTCCATCTATTGAAATTTTCATGGGGGCTACCATCTTGTTTTGCTGGAGGCTGCCATTTTGATTTGCAGTTAAAAAGAGCTTGCAACTCAATGAATTTGCACAGTTGGTAAGAGTTTATATTATAACAATGTTATTCAGGAAGAAAGATATCAAATGTTTGAGCAATACTGATTGTAGCCACACTGGAATACTGGGCGGGATCCTGCTTATGAATTCCTGGACCAGATAGGGCAGGTGCAGTGATGCTAAGGACATTCGGTACTAGCACAGAAGGTTGATTGGACAGAAGGGTGCATTGTCAATTTAAGGCTACTTTCACACTTGCGTTAGGAGCGGATCCGTCTGGTGTCTGCACAGACGGATCCGCTCCTATAATGCAAACGCTTGCATCCGTTCAGAAAGGATCCGTTTGCATAACTGTTTATTTCAGATCTGATTTTTCACTTCGGAAAACTCAGATCCGACAGTATATTCTAACACAGAAGCACTCCCATGGTGATGGGGACGCTTCAAGTTACAATATACTGAGAACTGTGTACATGACTGCCCCCTGCTGCCTGGCAGATGCTGCCAGGCAGCAGGGGGCAGCCCCCCCCTGTATTTAACTAATTGGTGGCCAGTGCGGCCCCCCTCCCTCTCCAGTATTAATTGCAACCAGTGCGGCCCCCCTCCCTCTATATTCAACGGTGGCCAGTGCGGATTCCGAGTATTAAATTTGACCAGTGCGGCCTCCCCCTCCCTCCCTCCCCAGTATAAAATAGGACCAGTGCGGCCTCCCCCTCCCTCCCTCCCCAGTATTAAATATGACCACTGCGGCCTCCCCCTCCCTCTATATTCATTGGTGGCCCGGCCAGTGCGGATTCCAAGTATTGTGACCAGTGCGGCCTCCCCTCTTCCCCCCCCCCTAATTAAAACCCCCCCCCCCCCCCATCATTGGTGGCAGCGGAGAGTACCGATCGGAGTCCTAGTTTAAATCGCTGGGGCTCCGATTGGTTACCATGGCAGCCAAGACGCTATTGCAGTATTGGTTGCCATGGTTACTTAGCAACAAATAGCAGCATTATACTTACCTGAAGAGCTGCGATGTCTGTGACCGGCCGGGAGCTCCTCCTACTGGAAAGTGAAAGGTCTGTGCGGCGCATTGCGACCTTTCACTTACAAGTAGGAGGAGCTCCAGGCCGGTCACAGACATCGCAGCTCTTCAGGTAAGTATAATGCTGCTATTTGTTGCTAAGTAACCATGGCAACCAAGACTGCAATAGCGTCTTGGCTGCCATGGTAACCGATCGGAGCCCCAGCGATTTAAACTGGGACTCCGATTGGTACTCTCCGCTGCCATTAATGATGGGGGGGGTGATTTTAATTAGGGGGGGAAGAGGGGAGGCCGCACTGGTCACAATACTTGGAATCCGCACTGGCCGGGCCACCAATAAATATAGAGGGACGGGGGACGCACTGGTCATATTTAATACTGGGGAGGTAGGGAGGGGGAGGCTGCACTGGTCATATTTAATACTCGGAATCCGCACTGGCCACCGATGAATATAGAGGGAGGGGGGCCGCACTGGTTACAATTAATACTGGGGAGGGAGGGGGGGCCCGCACTTGCCACCAATAAGTTAAATACAGGAGGGGGGGGGTCTGCCCCCTGCTGCCTGGCAGCATCTGCCAGGCAGCAGGGGGCAGTCATGTACACAGTTCTCAGTATATTCTAACTTGAAGCGTCCCCATCACCATGGGAACGCTTCTGTGTTAGAATATACTGTCGGATTTGAGATTCACGATGTAACTCAAATCCGATGGTATATTCTAACATAGAGGCGTTCCCATGGTGATGGGGACGCTTCAAGTTAAAATATACCATCGGATTGGAGAAATCTCCGATCTGATGGTATATTAATTAGGGACTCCTGACTTTACATTGAAAGTCAATGGGGGACGGATCCGTTTGCAATTGCACCATATTGTGTCAACGTCAAACGGATCCGTCCCCATTGACTTGCATTGTAAGTCTGGACAGATCCGTTTGGCTCCGCACGGCCAGGCGGACACGAAAACGCTGCAAGCTGCATTCTGGTGTCCGCCTGCTGAGCGGAGCGGAGGCAAAACGGTGCCAAACTGATGCATTCTGAGCAGATCCGCATCCACTCAGAATGCATTGGGGCTGTACGGATCCGTTCGGGGCCGCTTGTGAGAGCCTTCAAACGGAGCTCACAAGCGGAGCCCCGAACGCTAGTGTGAAAGTAGCCTAACCTAGACAAAACTCCTTAAAAGATTTGATGTCCCATGTCCGTTGGTGAGTTGCAAATGCTGAACTGACCTGACCCTGCATTATAGTGGCAAAGAAACAATGACCATAAAAGGCTTAACACCATCGGTGGCATCTTCTTCCCCCAGTGTTAAAACAGCTGGCCCATAGGGAACTCTCGAAGTTTAAATGGCTATACCATCAAAAACAGGTAGAAAGGCTTGATTTTTCTGGGATTGCAAAAATACGCTGAACAGTATTCCAATTTTCACAACAGCATATTTTTGGATTCATCATATCTTCCAGCAAGCAGACATGATATGCTGAGTCATATAAAATTATCCTCACCTGTTGATATGCACACATCCAAACCTGACTAAAGAATGAAGTAAAATGGCTGCCGTCAGGGAGAAAAACAGCAATGGTCCATTGTGATATCATCATTCATGTCTGCTAAAGGGTTCCATTGTGACACACTGAGTGTTCCGTCTATTAAAAGTTTCATAGAGGCTGCCATATTGATTTTCTCGAGGAGGGTTCCATTGTGACACGCTGAGTTTTCCATCTATTGAAATTTTCATGGGGGCTACCATCTTGTTTTGCTGGAGACTGCCATTTTGATTTGCAGTTAAAAAGAGCTTGCAACTCAATGAATTTGCACAGTTGGTAAGAATTTATATTATAACAATGTTATTCAGGAAGACAGATATCAAATGTTTGAGCAATACTGATTGTAACCACACTGGAATACTGGGCGGGATCCTGCTTATGAATTCCTGGACCAGATAGGGCAGGTGCAGTGATGCTAAGGACATTCGGTACTAGCACAGAAGGTTGATTGGACAGAAAGGTGCATTGTCAATCTAACCTAGACAAAACTCCTTAAAAGATTTGATGTCCCATGTCCGTTGGTGAGTTGCAAATGCTGAACTGACCTGACCCTGCATTATAGTGGCAAAGAAACAATGATCATAAAAGGCTTAACACTAGAGTTGAGCGAACACCTGGATGTTCGGGTTCGAGAGGTTCGGCCGAACTTCCCGGAAATGTTCGGGTTCGGGATCCGAACCCGACCCGAACTTCGTCCCGAACCCGAACTCCATTGAAGTCAATGGGGACACGAACTTTTGAGCACTAAAAAGGCTGTAAAACAGCCTAGGAAAGAGCTAGAGGGCTGGAAAAGGCAGCAACATGTAGGTAAATCCCCTGCAAACAAATGTGTATAGGTAAATGAATTAAAATAAAAATTAAAAAAATTAAAATGAACCGATATCAATTGGACAGAGGTCCCATAGCAGAGAATCTGGCTTCACGTCAGCAGAGAATCAGTCTCTTCATGCCATAGCAAAGAATCTGGCTTCATGTCAGCACAGAATCAGTCTCTTCATGCCATAGCAGAGAATCTGGCTTCATGTCAGCACAGAATGAGTCTTCATGTCATAGCAGAGAATCAGGCTTCACATCACCCACCACTGGAACAGGCCACTGTCACACATTTAGGCCCAGGCACCCAGGCAGAGGAAAGAGGTCCCGTAACAGAGAATCTGGCCTTATGTCAGCACAGAATCTGTCTTCATGTCATAGCAGAGAATCAGGCATCACGTCACCCACCACTGGAACAGGCCACTGTCACACATTTAGGCCCAGGCACCCAGACAGAGGAGAGAGGTCCTGTAACAGAGAATCTGGCCTTATGTCAGCACAGAATCTGTCTTCATGTCATAGCAGAGAATTAGGTATCACGTCACCCACCACTGGAACAGGCCACTGTCACACATTTAGGCCCAGGCACCCAGGCAGAGGAGAGAGGTCCCGTAACAGAGAATCTGGCCTTATGTCAGCACAGAATCTGTCTTCATGTCATAGCAGAGAATCAGGCTTCACGTCACCCACCACTGGAACAGGCCACTGTCACACATTTAGGCCCCGGCACCCAGACAGAGGAGAGAGGTCCCGTAACAGAGAATCTGGCCTTATGTCAGCACAGAATCTGTCTTCATGTCATAGCAGAGAATCAGGCATCACGTCACCCACCACTGGAACAGGCCACTGTCACACATTTAGGCCCAGGCACCCAGGCAGAGGAGAGAGGTCCCGTAACAGAGAATCTGGCCTTATGTCAGCGCAGAATCAGTCTTCATGTCATAGCAGAGAATCAGGCTTCACGTCACCCACCACTGGAACAGGCCACTGTCACACATTTAGGCCCAGGCACCCAGACAGAGGAGAGAGGTCCTGTAACAGAGAATCTGGCCTTATGTCAGCACAGAATCTGTCTTCATGTCATAGCAGAGAATTAGGCATCACGTCACCCACCACTGGAACAGGCCACTGTCACACATTTAGGCCCAGGCACCCAGGCAGAGGAGAGAGGTCCCGTAACAGAGAATCTGGCCTTATGTCAGCACAGAATCTGTCTTCATGTCATAGCAGAGAATCAGGCTTCACGTCACCCACCACTGGAACAGGCCACTGTCACACATTTAGGCCCCGGCACCCAGACAGAGGAGAGAGGTCCTGTAACAGAGAATCTGGCCTTATGTCAGCACAGAATCTGTCTTCATGTCATAGCAGAGAATCAGGCATCACGTCACCCACCACTGGAACAGGCCACTGTCACACATTTAGGCCCAGGCACCCAGGCAGAGGAGAGAGGTCCCGTAACAGAGAATCTGGCCTTATGTCAGCGCAGAATCAGTCTTCATGTCATAGCAGAGAATCAGGCTTCACGTCACCCACCACTGGAACAGGCCACTGTCACACATTTAGGCCCAGGCACCCAGACAGAGGAGAGAGGTCCTGTAACAGAGAATCTGGCCTTATGTCAGCACAGAATCTGTCTTCATGTCATAGCAGAGAATCAGGCATCACGTCACCCACCACTGGAACAGGCCACTGTCACACATTTAGGCCCAGGCACCCAGGCAGAGGAGAGAGGTCCCGTAACAGAGAATCTGGCCTTATGTCAGCGCAGAATCAGTCTTCATGTCATAGCAGAGAATCAGGCTTCACGTCACCCACCACTGGAACAGGCCACTGTCACACATTTAGGCCCAGGCACCCAGGCAGAGGAGAGAGGTCCCGTAACAGAGAATCTGGCCTTATGTCAGCGCAGAATCAGTCTTCATGTCATAGAAGAGAATCAGGCTTCACGTCACCCACCACTGGAACAGGCCACTGTCACACATTTAGGCCCAGGCACCCAGGCAGAGGAGAGAGGTCCCGTAACAGAGAATCTGGCCTTATGTCAGCGCAGAATCAGTCTTCATGTCATAGCAGAGAATCAGGCTTCACGTCACCCACCACTGGAACAGGCCACTGTCACACATTTAGGCCCAGGCACCCAGGCAGAGGAGAGAAGTCCCGTAACAGAGAATCTGGCCTTATGTCAGTGCAGAATCAGTCTTCATGTCATAGCAGAGAATCAGGCTTCATGTCACCCACCACTGGAACAGGCCACTGTCACACATTTAGGCCCAGGCACCCAGGCAGAGGAGAGAGGTCCCGTAACAGAGAATCTGGCCTTATGTCAGCACAGAATCTGTCTTCATGTCATAGCAGAGAATCAGGCATCACGTCACCCACCACTGGAACAGGCCACTGTCACATATTTAGGCCCAGGCACCAAGTCAGTGGTGTAGTACAGTCGATATGAACCACATGAAGTTTCACCAAATAGCCAGTCTGCAGGTTTGCAATAGGGTCATACCAATATACAGGAGCTGCAGCAATGATCACTTGTTAAATATAGTTCCATATATTCATAAGCTGTTAGCAGAGAGTCAGGACATGCTAAATAAACCTCTTCAAATGTGCTATTAGATAACTGAGGAAAGTTTTAACAGACAGAGTCTTTACAGTGGACTCTTCCAGAAAGCCCCCTGTGTATTCTGCTACTTGGTTTGGTCTCCTCAGTGCAGACATTTACTGTGAAGGAGGTAGGATCTCTGTCTAAGTTCTCTAAAGCTAAAGTTCATTTATCTATTGTAAAAAGTTATAATATATACCCATAATAGTTCTGTAGAATGTAAAGAGGTGACTGTATGTTTTTTAGCAGCCTTTAAACCCTGCAGCACATGCTAGGCTGAGTAGATGATGTACAGTTAAAGAGACATGTGTTCTTCCTAAAATGGCTGTAAGACATGCTGTATTCCAGGTCACCCTGCTGCAATATCTTTGTAAATGATTTTCTCTTGTTCATTTTTCTGTATGCTTTGTTATATCCTGTAACATGTATGTGGGAATGTAATATACTGACTGCCTGTTATGATATAGGTGGGCTGGTGACCTGGCTGTATACCACATAGTGGCAGTGTTTCCCTGTTGTATTACAGGCTCCAGCCAAGTGCACTTCACCTCAATAAAGCTTTAAACCACAGAAGACCTGAGTGTCGTCCCTTAGAGTCCACTTAGAGTTTATGCCTGGAGGAGCTGGTGACCGAGTGAGTGTGAAAGCTGGAGGTGTCGCAGATGGTGCAAGGAAAAGAGGGTTACATTTGGTGCCGTGACTCGGATGTCATCATTCTGCTCAAAGTGACCAGTGAAGATACCTAAAGTCACCAGTGTGCGAGTTCTGAGGTGATTGTGCCACGGCGGAGCTGCTAGGCGGCAGATTGACCTTATTAGCGGTTTATATCCTCTCAGGATTAGAAGATGAGTGGACGAGCCAGAGCCCGCGGAAGAGCACGTGCCAGGGGGCAGCCCAGCCAAGGACAGCCTGGACAGGAGCAAGAGGCTCAAGAACCTAGACGCATTGAAAGACCCCAGCAGCCACCAGCCGAGCCTTTGCTTGTGGGAAGAGGGCGCCAGAGAGGCCCGCCAGTAGTGGAGAGACCTCCGACTGATGTTCTGCAGCTTTCAGCTGGATTTCAGGACATATCCCTCGGAGAACGGGGTGACCGCAGGCGTGACTTCCATGACCTTGGAGTGAACACGCGGCAGACCATTGAATAGAAAGGTGAGACCTGTTTTTTTTTTGCACTGTGTGATAGGTTAAGCTTTAATCACAGAATCAGACTTCTATCTGCACGGTAGCGAGTGTCTTAGGTTTTTCTGAATGACACTATCAGTACCTTCAATGTAAGATATCCTTTTTGGGATAGATTTCAAGTAGGCCTCAAATACCAGAAACTAGTTATTTTGAGAATGGCAAATTTGGGAATAGTTTTTCAACCCAGAAAAAAAATAGGGCTTTTACGGTGGCTACAAATAACTTGACCAGATTAAACAGTACAGATTTGCTTGAATAGAAATGGGAGACCTGTTTTTTTTTGCACTGTGTGACAGGTTAAGGTTTAATCTCAGAATCAGACTTCTATCTGCACGCTAGCGTGTGTCTTAGGTTTTTCTGAATGACACTATCAGTACCTTCAATGTAAGATATTCTTTTTGGGATAGATTTCAAGTAGGCCTCAAATACCAGAAACTAGTTATTTTGAGAATGGCAAATTTGGGAATGGTTTTTCAACCCAGAACAAAAAGTGTGCTTTTACGGTCACTACAAATAACTTGACCAGCTAAAACAGTACAGATTTGGTTAAATAGAGATGTGAGGCCTGTTTTTTTTTTTGCGCTGTGTGACAGGTATAGGTTTAATCACAGAATCAGACTTCTATCAGCACGCTAGCGTGTGTCTTAGGTTTTTCTGAATGACACTATCAGTACCTTCAATGTAAGATATTCTTTTTGGGATAGATTTCAAGTAGGCCTCAAATACCAGAAACTAGTTATTTTGAGAATGGCAAATTTGGGAATAGTTTTTCAACCCAGAAAAAAAATAGGGCTTTTACGGTCGCTACAAATAACTTGACCAGATTAAACAGTACAGATTTGCTTGAATAGAAATGTGAGACCTGTTTTTTTTTGCACTGTGTGACAGGTTAAGGTTTAATCTCAGAATCAGAATTCTATCTGCACGGTAGCGTGTGTCTTAGGTTTTTCTGAATGACACTATCAGTACCTTCAATGTAAGATATCCTTTTTGGGATAGATTTCAAGTAGGCCTCAAATACCAGAAACTAGTTATTTTGAGAATGGCAAATTTGGGAATAGTTTTTCAACCCAGAAAAAAAATAGGGCTTTTACGGTCGCTACAAATAACTTGACCAGATTAAACAGTACAGATTTGCTTGAATAGAAATGTGAGACCTGTTTTTTTTTGCACTGTGTGACAGGTTAAGGTTTAATCTCAGAATCAGAATTCTATCTGCACGGTAGCGTGTGTCTTAGGTTTTTCTGAATGACACTATCAGTACCTTCAATGTAAGATATCCTTTTTGGGATAGATTTCAAGTAGGCCTCAAATACCAGAAACTAGTTATTTTGAGAATGGCAAATTTGGGAATAGTTTTTCAACCCAGAAAAAAAATAGGGCTTTTACGGTCGCTACAAATAACTTGACCAGCTAAAACAGTGCAGATTTGGTTGAATAGAGATGTGAGACCTGTTTTTTTTTGCGCTGTGTGACAGGTATAGGTTTAATCACAGAATCAGACTTCTATCTGCACGCTAGCGTGTGTCTTCGGTTTTTCTGAATGACACTATCAGCACCTTCAATGTAAGATATCCTTTTTGGGATAGATTTCAAGTAGGCCTCAAATACCAGAAACTAGTTATTTTGAGAATGGCAAATTTGGGAATAGTTTTTCAACCCAGAAAAAAAAGTGTGCTTTTACGGTCACTACAAATAACTTGAACAGCTAAAACACTGCAGATTTGGTTGAATAGAGATGTGAGACCTGTTTTTTTTTGCGCTGTGTGACAGGTATAGGTTTAATCACAGAATCAGACTTCTATCTGCACGCTAGCGTGTGTCTTCGGTTTTTCTGAATGACACTATCAGCACCTTCAATGTAAGATATCCTTTTTGGGATAGATTTCAAGTAGGCCTCAAATACCAGAAACTAGTTATTTTGAGAATGGCAAATTTGGGAATAGTTTTTCAACCTAGAAAAAAAAGTGTGCTTTTACGGTCAATACAAATAACTTGACCAGCTAAAACAGTACAGATTTGGTTGAATAGAAATGTCAGGTCTAATTTTTAGGCGCTGGGTGACAGGCTCAACTTGCCACTGATGTAATATATGGCCAAAAAATAACCACACTATTGATGGTTAAATGCACTTGGGTGACACAGGCTCAGCCTGCACCAGATGTAGTATATGGCCAAAAAATAATCAGACTGTTGATGGTTAAATGCACTTCGGTGACACAGGCTCAGCCTGCATCTGATGTAGGATATAGCACAAAATAACCACACTATCGATGGTTAAATACACTTGGTGATAGCTTGTGCTGGCGCACCACAAGTCACAAAATGGCCGCCGATCACCCCAGAAAAAAAGTGATCTAAAAACGCTCTGGGCAGCCTCAAAAAAGTGAGCAAGTCAATAATAGCACTTCAATGATTCACAGCTGCAGATCGATCACAGAATGAAGTCTTTTGGAGGAGTTAATCTGCCTAATCTTGCCCTAACGTCGCAGCTGCAACCTCTCCCTACACTGATCATAGCAGAGTGACGTGCGGCGCTACGTGACTCCAGCTTAAATAGAGGCTGGGTCACATGCTGCACTGGCCAATCACAGCCATGCCAATAGTAGGCATGGCTGTGATGGCCTCTTGGGCCAAGTAGTATGACGCTTGTTGATTGGCTGCTTTGCAGCCTTTCAAAAAGCGCCAAGAAAGCGCCGAATACCGAACCCGAACACAGACTTTTACGAAAATGTTCGGGTTCGGGTCCGTGTCACGGACACCCCAAAATTCGGTACGAACCCGAACTATACAGTTCGGGTTCGCTCATCCCTACTTAACACCATCGGTGGCATCTTCTTCCCCCAGTGTTAAAACAGCTGGTCCAAAGGGAACTCTCGAAGTATAAGTGGCTATACCATCAAAAACAGGTAGGAAGGCTTGTTTATTCTGGGATTGCAAAAATACGCTGAACACTATTCCAATTTTCACAACAGCATATTTTTGGATTAATCATATCTTCCAGCAAGCAGACATGATATGCTGAGTCATATAAAATTATCCTCACCTGTTGATATGCACACATCCAAACCTGACTAAACAATGAAGTAAAATGGCTGCCGTCAGGGAGAAAAACAGCAATGGCCCATTGTGATATCATCATCCATGTCTGCTAAAGGGTTCCATTGCGACACATTGAGTGTTCCGTCTATTTAAATTTTCTCGGAGGCTGCCATGTTGATTTTCTCTAGGAGGGTTCCATTGTGTTACACTGTGTGTTCCGTCTATTGAAATTTTCATGGGGGCTGCCATATTGATTTTCTGGAGGAGGGTTCCATTGTGACACGCTGAGTTTTCCATCTATTGAAATTTTCATGGGGGCTACCATCTTGTTTTGCTGGAGGCTACAATTTTGATTTGCAGTTAAAAAGAGCTTGCAACTCAATGAATTTGCACAGTTGGTAAGAGTTTATATTATAACAATGTTATTCAGGAAGAAAGATATCAAATGTTTGAGCAATACTGATTGTAGCCACACTGGAATACTGGGCGGGATCCTGCTTATGAATTCCTGGATCAGATAGGGCAGGTGCAGTGATGCTAAGGACATTCGGTACTAGCACAGAAGGTTGATTGGACAGAAAGGTGCATTGTCAATCTAACCTAGACAAAACTCCTTAAAAGATTTGATGTCCCATGTCCGTTGGTGAGTTGCAGATGCTGAACTGACCTGACCCTGCATTATAGTAGCAAAGAAACAATGACCATAAAAGGCTTAACACCATCGGTGGCATCTTCTTCCCCCAGTGTTAAAACAGCTGGCCCAAAGGGAACTCTCGAAGTTTAAGTGGCTATACCATCAAAAACAGGTAGGAAGGCTTGTTTTTTCTGGGATTGCAAAAATACGCTAAGCAGTATTCCAATTTTCACAACAGCATATTTTTTGATTAATCATATCTTCCAGCAAGCAAACATGATATGCTAAGTCATATAAAATTATCCTCACCTGTTGATATGCACACATCCAAACCTGACTAAAGAATGAAGTGAAATGGCTGCTGTCAGGGAGAAAAACAGCAATGGCCCATTGTGATATCATCATCCATGTCTGCTAAAGGGTTCCATTGTGACACACTGAGTGTTCCGTCTATTTAAATTTTCATGGAGGCTGCTATGTTGATTTTCTCGAGGAGGGTTCCATTGTGTTACGCTGTGTGTTCCGTCTATTGAAATTTTCATGGGGGCTGCCATATTGATTTTCTGGAGGAGGGTTCCATTGTGACACGCTGAGTTTTCCATCTATTGAAATTTTCATGGGGGCTACCATCTTGTTTTGCTGGAGGCTGCCATTTTGATTTGCAGTTAAAAAGAGCTTGCAACTCAATACATTTGCACAGTTGGTAAGAATTTATATTATAACAATGTTATTCAGGAAGAAAGATATCAAATGTTTGAGCAATACTGATTGTAGCCACACTGGAATACTGGGCGGGATCCTGCTTATGAATTCCTGGACCAGATAGGGCAGGTGCAGTGATGCTAAGGACATTCGGTACTAGCACAGAAGTTTGATTGGACAGAAAGGTGCTTTGTCAATCTAACCTAGACAAAACTCCTTAAAAGATTTGATGTCCCATGTCCGTTGGTGAGTTGCAAATGCTGAACTGACCTGACCCTGCATTATAGTGGCAAAGAAACAATGACCATAAAAGGCTTAACACCATCGGTGGCATCGTCTTCCCCCAGTGTTAAAACAGCTGGTCCAAAGGGAACTCTCGAAGTATAAGTGGCTATACCATCAAAAACAGGTAGGAAGGCTTGTTTTTTCTGGGATTGCAAAAATACGCTGAAAACTATTCCAATTTTCACAACAGCATATTTTTGGATTAATCATATCTTCCAGCAAGCAGACATGATATGCTGAGTCATATAAAATTATCCTCACCTGTTGATATGCACACATCCAAACCTGACTAAACAATGAAGTAAAATGGCTGCCGTCAGGGAGAAAAACAGCAATGGCCCAATGTGATATCATCATTCATGTCTGCTAAAGGGTTCCATTGTGACACACTGAGTGTTCCGTCTATTTAAATTTTCTCAGAGGCTGCCATGTTGATTTTCTCTAGGAGGGTTCCATTGTGTTACGCTGTGTGTTCCGTCTATTGAAATTTTCATGGGGGCTGCCATATTGATTTTCTGGAGGAGGGTTCCATTGTGACACGCTGAGTTTTCCATCTATTGAAATTTTCATGGGGGCTACCATCTTGTTTTGCTGGAGGCTGCCATTTTGATTTGCATTTAAAAAGAGCTTGCAACTCAATGAATTTGCACAGTTGGTAAGACTTTATTTTATAACAATGTTATTCAGGAAGAAAGATATCAAATGTTTGAGCAATACTGATTATAGCCACACTGTAATATTGGGCGGGATACTGCTTATGAATTCCTGGACCAGATAGGGCAGGTGCAGTGATGCTAAGGACATTCGGTACTAGCACAGAAGGTTGATTGGACAGAAAGGTGCATTGGCAATCTAACCTAGACAAAACTCCTTAAAAGATTTGATGTCCCATGTCCGTTGGTGAGTTGCAAATGCTGAACTGACCTGACCCTGCATTATAGTGGCAAGGAAACAATGACCATAAAAGGCTTAACACCATCGGTGGCATCTTCTTCCCCCAGTGTTAAAACAGCTGGCCCAAAGGGAACTCTCGAAGTTTAAATGGCTATACCATCAAAAACAGGTAGGAAGGCTTGTTTTTTCTGGGATTGCAAAATTACGCTGAACAGTATTCCAATTTTCACAACAGCATATTTTTTGATTAATCATATCTTCCAGCAAGCAGACATGATATGCTGAGTCATATAAAAGTATCCTCACCTGTTGATATGCACACATCCAAACCTGACTAAAGAATGAAGTAAAATGGCTGCCGTCAGGGAGAAAAACAGCAATGGCCCATTGTGATATCATCATCCAAGTCTGCTAAAGGGCTCCATTGTGACACACTGAGTGTTCCGTCTATTTAAATTTTCATGGAGGCTGCCATATTGATTTTCTCGAGGAGGGTTCTATTGTGTTACGCTGTGTGTTCCGTCTATTGAAATTTTCATGGGGCTGCCATATTGATTTTCTGGAGGAGGGTTCTATTGTGACACGCTGAGTTTTCCATCTATTGAAATTTTCATGGGGGCTACCATCTTGTTTTGCTGGAGG